>NC_084503.1:36499732-36800843 GCF_024500385.1 Phyllopteryx taeniolatus
TATTAGAACTATGAAAAGTCCCAAACGGCGAGGGGGAGGCAAATGGTGGAGGGGTAATTGTGTGATGAGAGACATATATTCGCTGTTATTGTTCAGTCAGATAAACATTCTTTGGCTGACCCCCAAAACTGCAGGAAGACAAATGCATCGTTCTTCGGATGCATTTGCACTGCCAATTTATTTTTAAAGAAGGCTGAAAAACAAAACAAATGGTAAGTACACTGCCTAAACAAAATAAAGCACACAGATCAAATGTAGTTGTTGCAAATAAGAGTTTGCAATTAAAGGCACAGTAAGTACAGTGGAACATCTAAATTGAATGCCCGTGACCTGAGGTTGTGCAATTCAGAATTGGATTAAAAGTTTTGACTGATAACTCACAAAAACCCAGCGGTTGAACTGTTTGCGATACATCAGCAAATATCGAGATTTCAACATATACAGTGGAGACAGCTCAGTAAACACCTTAAGAGTTTGATGACACAACAGAAGGCTAACAAAGAGTGTCAAAGAGGAGAACTATATTATGACATCCATCCATTTTCTATACAGCTTATCCTGTTCAGGGTCTCGGAAAAGATAGGACCTATGCCATCTGACTTGAGGCAAAATGCGACTACAACCAAAAACTGGTCGCCAGCCAATCACAGGGCACATATAGAGACATATAGACCTTTTACACTGTCATTCTGAGTGGGAATTGAATCCATGCTGCCTGAACTGAAATCAGGCAAGTGAACCAATACAACATCGTTGTAGAACCATAGAACCACAAACCGAACTTATTGTAATGTAGGAAAACACTCATCTCTGTCCTGGTTGTTCACTATATCCATCCATCAATCCATTTTCCAAACCGCTTATCCTCACTAGGGTCGCGGGCGTGCTGGAGACTATCCCAACTATGTTCGGGCGAGAGGCGGGGTACACCCTGAACGGGTCGCCAGCCAATCACAGGGCACATAGAAAACAAACAACCATTCGCACTCACATTCACACCTACGGGCAGTTTAGTGTCTTCAGTTAACCTACCATGCATGTTTTTGGGAAGTGGGAGGAAACCGTAGCGCACGGAGAAAACCCATGCAGGCATGGGGAGAACATGCAAACACCACACAGGCGAGGCCGGATTTGAACCCAGGTCCCCAGAACTGTGACACAGATGTGTTAAACAGTCGCCTACCGTGCCGCCGCTCATTATATCGCAAATACAAAACTCATTATAATGGCGGAAAAAGGCAGACTTACACAATGTAGCCTGCTACGGAGAGTTAGCTGTGTTTAGTTATGTGAAGAGACTCACCCTTGAACCAGAAGTAATACAGTATCTGCACATTCTGTCACACGCTAATTTCAATTCAAGGGGTGAAGAAATTATTACTGGGGAAATTATGATTATATTATTATCATCTGAGATACTAAAAACGGTCATATATACACACACACACACACACACACATTTCTCGTTTCATGTGCGTCCCATGTCCTAGACGCACAAAAATGATCAGGGACGCATGAAGCAGGGGAATCTGCGTCCAGTAACTCACGACATTGCTTACCTACGTATGTATGCAAGGCTCGAATTAAGCGGTCTCGCAGCTCACTTTGCGGGTCAAAATTCGCATTTTGCGCATCAAAAAGCATATTGAAAATCAAATATGCAAATCAGGTTTACTGCAGAGACGTTTGCAAAGACAGAAGCAGGCAGTGGCGTATGTGACACAACGCGCTTACGTAACTGATGCGTGGGCGTGGAAGTGAAGTTATTCGGTTGAGGAGTGGGAACACAATGGTTGCCCAAATGCGACGCCGAATTGAGAAGAGAGAAAAAGAAAAAGACAAATGGTGAAAGTGTGGTAGCATTTCAATGTAAAATGCAAGGCAAGCACCCGTTCGTTGTAATATGGACCTTTCTCTCCACAGAGTATGATTACGCTTCACCGGATCCGAGAGACAGAGGTGACATTAACAAAGAGCAAATCAGCGAGCTTAACGTTATTCTACTTTATGCGTTTGTATGTTTGCATGGTTTGTATGTATGCATTTGTGCATACTTTATGTACTGTATAGTATTTTGGTCGATTGAGTGAAACGCCTGAAATTCTCCAATGGGATTATTTATCTATCTAAATATTAAACAAGAGGTGTGTTATTGTAGAAATGACACATGAGCAGTAAATTAAAACACTGGTGTATCATATACTATATCTACGATTTATTTTGACTTCAATCACATAAAGCTCAGTTATGTATGCCGCTGTAATAATTGCATATTCGGATAAAATACCCCAGTGTTTAAACAAACTCTGAAGCTTGTGAAGCGGAAACAATGATTAGTAAATTAGATTAATAGAATCTCCAATGTGTGGTTGTGAGCATGGGCCATGAGAAGGCCAAAACAGAAGTGTACGTCCTGGACACTAATGCTGTGTGTCTCCCACCATAGGGTTTTCTTAATTACATTAACCAAATGCCTTCTGTAGTGTGTGTGTGTCATCTCATGGTTAACTGAACATCCCTGTAGCTGCGCACCCCCTCTCCATGCTTTCCTACAGTGAAATATTCATGTTGAAAGCCACTCTTCTACTTCCTCTCTGCAACATTTTAAAGTTGTTTCAGGCAATGTTACTGTTGTTTGACATCAATGCCAAATTACCAACATGGTTTAAAGTCCATAAAAGGTAACTCCACAGCTGTTTTAACAGATTGGTTTTCTTGTGTTTGGGGCTATAATTAATTATCATGTTCCATATCAATACAAACATTTATATTAATATAGTCTTAGCTGCATGAACTGTATTTTAACGGTTTTTAAATATATATAAAGTCCAAAGTCTAATACATCTGTTCTGTGACATTGGTTGACTTCCAAGTTGTCCATGTTGTTCTAATTTAGAAAGAAATAAAAATGATTTCCTTTCGGAAACATGTAAATAGAATTAATTTGTTCCTACACTGTAAAACATGGTTTTGGAGAGTGGTAAATATATCCACCCATCCATTTTCTGCACCGCTTATCCTCACTAGGGTCGCGGGTGCGCTGGAGCCTATCCCAGCTATCTTCAGGCGAGAGGCGGGGTACACCCTGAACTGGTCGCCAGCCAATCGCAGGCCAAATAGAAACAAACAACCATTCGCGCTCACATTCACACCTATGGGCAATTTAGAGTCTTCAATTAACCTGCCATGCATGTTTTTAGAATGTGGGAGGAAACCGGAGTACCCGGAGAAAAGCCACGCAGGCACGGGGAGAACATGCAGACTCCACACAGGCGGAGCCGAGATTTGAACCCCGGTCCTCAGAACTGTGAGGCAGATGTGCTAAACAGTCGTCTACCTTGCCGCCAATTTACATTAATTACATAAAATTTTACCTACACTACCTATTTGACAACAGTAAAAAGTATTACCAAGAAAAGTTGAGTAAAATCCACCTAAAAGCCATTCGTACTACAATATGCATCACGTGACACATTGATGCCGCACTAATTGGCTGACGTGTCATCGGCTCTTCAGCACAAAATGGCGGGGCATTTTTATAAGAATTATTTGAATTAATAAATGCGTATTGCATAATACAGTGGTCCTCAAAGTGTTGGACAGCTACAAGTAGACTATCACTATTACTACAATGAAAGAGCCCCTGATCTAAATGTGAAATTGCGCATCATGTTACAGTGGGTGAAATGTTTTTTCAATCCAGTACAGTACACGTACTGGTTACACGTAGTTCAATTTAAACTTTTAATTCCAACACATTCGTAATGAATCTTTTAGAACTTTTTGTTTCAAACATTTAAGTATTTGTTACTTCTGTGTGCAATACATTTTGATTGAATCATTTAAGTCGTTTTTTATTTTCCTATATTTAAGTGCAGCATTGATATTCAAACTGCAAAATGTTATAGTGGTTTACTATAATAGCATGTCTGCCTCACAGTTCTGAGGACCCGCGTTCAAATCTGGCCTCACCTGTGTGGCGTTTGCATATTCTTCCTGTGCCTGCGGGGGTTTTCTCCGGGTACTCCGGTTTCTTCCCACATTCTAAAAACATGCATAGTAGGTTAATTGAAGACTCTAAACTGCCCGTGAGTGTGAATGGTTGTTTGTTTGTATGTGCCCTGCAATTGGCTGGCGACCAGTTCAGGGTGTACCCAGCCTCTCACCCATAGTCAGCTGGGATAGACTACAGCACGACCCGCGACCCTAGTGAGGATAAGCGATACAGGAAATGGATGGATGGATGGATGGTTAGGATCACACTTTTTCCTCTTTGTTGTCACTAGTACCCTTCTGTGGTGGAGTTACAAAAAAGCCATAGAAAAAGAAAACAATATTTTAGATGGAAATACTTTAGATGCTTACTGAGCGCTCACAAGATTTGCTGACTATGATGGTTTGAATTAAGTTAGAATATTGAGGCCTTTTCCCCAGAAATCTTTGGCCAAAGTCCAAATTATATGACTTGGGGGGTGTGGGGGGGGGGGGGGGGGGGGGGTGATTAACTTTGAAGGTTCCACTGTACATTGAAAGGATGCCTTTCACAAGAGGGGTTAAAAAAAATAAAATTATTTGTTCATGTCTGATGACACACTGATTTGAATTGACCAGGCAGGACTAATTTAAATACATGAAGTATTCATTAATTGAATAAAGAGCCTAGTTAGCCTCAGGGCCCTTTTATAAACTAGGGTGTACTATTTATGCAAAACAGCAATGTGCCATGTGCTGGCTTATTATGCTAATGTCGAATGGCAAAATACATGTTTCTCCTGCCCACGACCGAGGATTAGGCATGGCAGTGTTAGCAAGTTGTTTGGAGGCTATAGACTCTGCTCTTCCACATTACAGCGTGTTGAGATGTCGATGAGTAATGAGATTCTTCTGCAAGTAGATATGATCACACTCACTGTCCAAGCAAACTTGTTACTTGTTTTTAAATGCTTTTAATCATGTGAAGCACATTGCGTTACCTTCTGTATGCAATGCGCTAAATAAATAAATTTGCTTTGCTTTTCAGACTTACTGAAAACATCACAAAATGAGAGTTAACAAGGGCACTTGAGGTAATGTTCATATACTTGCAGTACCGCTAGCAAGCAGGAAAACTAACGTAAGCGCATCTGCTATTTCACTCTTTTTTTTTATGCGGTCATGCCATAATAATTGTCACACCCAACATCATAAGTGCAGGTGTTTTGCTGCTGTAGGTCCACCGGCTTTTCTTCAATTTCATTGTTCCACTCATACCTCTTTCGCTTCGCCATGGTCCACACGAATAAATGTTGACAACAACGGCAACCAAGGGAGGTGAGGTGTCATTGCAAGATGCAATTCTATTGATCGACATCAAGGTCCTATGTTGCAGGGTTCTCGTTGATATGTCACACAACAAGACATGGCCAAGAAATCAAACAGCGCTAGAGTTTTCATTTTGGCACGGTAGGGCTTCTCCTACACCAAATTGTTGATCGTGGACTATGTCACACTACAAGGAGTTTTGTCATTCCTGACAAAATATGTCGGGCCCGATCTGGAAAATCATTCGCGATAGCAAATCGGCCCAATAACGGGGCTAAAATCTTGACCCATGCTATTATTTCAAATTTAGGTTATGTTAAACCTTATTCGTGTAAGTTTAGTCGCTTCCAGTTGTTGCATTAAAGCAAGATTTGACTATTAAATCAATAAATTTAAATTATTTGGTTATGTTGATAAGTCCTACTATGAGTACCAATGTTACTAAATTTTTCAAAATACCTTTATATCAAAATAGACAACATCATTGGATAGAGTGTTACACAAATACAATGAGCCCTAGTTTGAAAGCATCATATAAGGATTAATGAGTGTATGCCACTTCTTACGTTGAAAATTTGCCAAACCTTTCTGCCCAAAAACCAATGTAAATCATTATGAAACCTGCGACCAAAACCTTCCCTCTTTGGTAGAAAAATGGCAGGATATTTCTTATTAGTTGATGGTATGTTTAAACAGGGTGGAAAATATTACCTTACGCAAAACAACTATAAAATGCGATTTTGGCGGGCCTCTGCTAAATTAACGTACCCTTTAAAAATGTAAATTTAAATTAAAAAAAGGAAAGAAAATGGCAGCCGTTTTTCTGGATTGCATAACATACCTACTATGAACCATTTTTGTACATTAGTGCCCATGTGATACCTCCACTAGTACTAAACAATGCAGTTAATTGAAAGGCCTCTCAACTGAGTCGAAAACACAAGGCTTGAATAAAATATGAGCAAAACAATTTGGGGACTCAGACGTTTGTTAAACAAGCTAGCAGGTCCATGCCTGAACACGGTGAGGAAATAGGGCATTAAACAATGTTTAACCGACACACGCACATACCGTAACTTTGACACATTAAGCACGGCCACGTTCACATTTTGCTTGTGCAGTCTGACACTGACATCTGAATTATCCAGCGAAAACAAAAACTATTTCTTACTCCGCATTACTCAACAAGCTGCCACAGCCATTTCGGCTCCAGCTAGCTTGCAACGTGGCGCCGAAACTCCACTCGCGTACCTCTGACCAATAGCGTGCGTGGATACAAAGCTGCGTGGCGAGCACCTCTAAAAGCTACGCTCTGATTGGCTAGTTAGGAGTACCCCGGAAGTTACTGCCCGTTTTTTTTTTTTTTTGGTCCCTTCCACAAGCGAACTGGGTTGTGTCACATACTTTAAATTTACAGCCACACATACTTTGCTGATCGGTCGCCTCCGGGCTTTGTGTGCCAAAAAAAAAGACAATTTAGGAGCACAGCGGAGTGGCTAAGTTCGAGTGGCCTGCTTAAATACAAAAGCCCGTATTCGGTTCTGGGTGATGGATGTGTTCGGCTTGGTGTGCGCGCTGCTGCTGTTGTCGTGGACCACCGCGGCCCACGGGAAGCCCACTGCGAGGAAAGAGCGAGTCATTCACGAAACCAACCTAAACGAGCGAACTCAAGACGACAACGACAGCTTCCAGTACGACCACGAGGCCTTCCTGGGCAAGGAGGAGGCCAGGACGTTCGACCAGCTCACCCCGGAGGAGAGCAAGGACAGGCTCGGGTGAGTCCCGTTACACAACGTGGAGCGCCGTGTGTGTGAGAGTGTTTTTGTTTGTTGTTGTTGTTAATCACACACACTCACTCAACTTCACTCCCCTTGAACAAGTGTGTTGCGTGTAACTGTTCATTAATATTTACCAACAAAGCGCGAGTGCACAAGCAATACGTGCGAATGAGAAAACTGTGCTTTATTATCGTGCCGCCGGCGTATTCCCACGCACCTAATGACGTGATTTGAATTATGAATAATCGTTAAAGAAGCATTCTTGTTGACGATGACGTTTGGAGTACCGTTGTCTGTCACAACTTGGGCAGTCACACACATGCCATGCTTTCTTCATGAAAAAGCATGAAATTGTTTTCTATTGATCCTTTGTTGGCTCCTACGTGGCTAAAGGGGGGCTCCTTGTGAGAGTGGGAGGACCCACTGGTACATCACAACGTGGCAACTGGAGTCTAAGAATACTTTGCTTAATTTGGTTTGCTGCCCCTCCCACTCCAACAATCCTACTGAAGCCCAGTCTCCTCTCATGGTGTAAAATACAGATAACAACTTGACTGATTTAATAGTTTTGAAATGCATGACATTTTAAGAATATACAGACTTTGTGCACATTTACGTGCAGCATTCCTTTTGTGCATGTTGGTGCTGTAAATAAATGGGAGGTTATTGAGAAAACAAATACTCATTTACACAGTTTTCCCAAAACTTGAGCGGTTTTATTTTTTTCCACTCTCAGTGAAAGTTTACTCTAAAACTGACACATACAAGAAAAAAACACACTGGGCAGCAACACATACAAACAGAGCATACAACAATACTCACAGGCATTCTCTTTGCTCAGTGGGAACAGTGACTTGCTGGAGTTTAGTTGTCGGAGCATCCCTGCCACTTCTCCTCGCGCTTCTTCTACTACGCTGCATCTCTTCCAATAGACTTCAGGGCTGTGCGGCATATTGCGCAACATAGTACTACACTGAATGCACGTGAATTCAGACTCGCCGTTAAAAAAAAAAAAAAGTTTGCTTAAAAATCGGCAATATAGCCGGGGGTGTGAAAGACGAGTTGTGATATAGTGGGGTTTTACTGTTTCCCAATTGGAGCAAGCAATCTAGAACATACTTTGTTTGACCTTACATTTTCTTGTTCATGATATCCCTAGGTAGCTCATAAATTGATTGGAGGTGGTATAACCCTAAGTCACAAATTGATGAAGTTTAAAAATGATTTTCTTTTGGCTTTCTCCTTCTAGTAAAATAGTGGAGCGGATCGACAGCGACGCCAATGGCCTCATTACCACCGATGAGCTCAAAGCGTGGATCAAACGCGTCCAGAAGCGTTATGTTTATGAGAACGTAGCGAAGGTTTGGGCAGATTATGACCTGAACAAAGACGACAAGATCTCATGGGAAGAATACAAGCAGGCCACCTATGGATACTACCTCGGTAGGAAAAAAAATTCTTGGGATCTAACTATAATTGGGGCCTGAGCACCAGGCAGTTCCTTTATTATTCTGACTGACCTCAATATGCATAAAAAGTCCCACATTTTTGCAGTCACATGTATCCTGGTGTATTTTAGGGGTCACAAAGATGACCACCTAAGTCCCACTCTGTCTGCCCCTTGATACCTTTTAAAAATATTAGCCTCTGGCACCTGTTTGATGAATTAACTGGAATTTGGGTAGACATGTCTATCATAACAGCATGCACTAAAAAGTCTCAAGGACCCAAGCCAAATTTGAGGCATCTCAAGCGGGCTTACAGGCAGATGGGTGATGTTAAATCCCCAAGCTGTTTTGCCTATGCCATCTAATGTGTGCGTCAAAGTTGATGAAAATGATCATTTTGGGAACTCGCCATGAAAAAGGTAGTGCAAAGACCCGTTCATCTTGGCTTACCGCTTTAATTGTAACTGTCTTCGTATCCTCAGCCAATCCAGATGAGTTTGACGACACGACTGACCAGTTCAGCTTCAAAAAGATGCTTCCCCGTGATGAGCGGAGGTTCAAAACAGCTGATCTGGACAGGGACCAGGCGGCTGACAGAGAAGAGTTCACAGCCTTCCTACACCCTGAGGAGTTTGACCATATGAAGGACATTGTGGTACAGGTGAGCCTTCTACCAGCAAATTGTTAGAGAGAGCCACGTGCTGGTTTCAGAAAATACATTTCATTTTACAACTACTGACCTCTACTACTGAAATACAGTGGTATATATTTATAATTTATTCCTATAAGTTAAGAAAACGATTTTGTTTAGACCATAATTTTATACATTGTCACTGACATGTTTTAGCGTGCGCAAAGCATTCTGGGAATGCTGACGTAGAATGGCTGTTGTAAAATTATGTTGCAGCTCTCTGCGGAGCTAAGCTAGCCACTTGCGAACAACTTATCGTCAGCGAAAAGAATAAAAAATGCCATAGTGCGCCGCTTTTGGATGCAATATCCAATCAGGACGGAATACCAAAAAGGAGGTAAGCATTTATAGCTTTATTTATAGCCATTGCAATCGGAGTTCACTTTAAGTCTGCCCTCCAAATGATAGTTTGTCTATTTTTTTGGAGCGGGTCCAGAGGGATGTACTGGTTGTCCCATTTAACACTCGATCTTTAAATATGAATTTGGTCTCACGGAGCAGTTGCGTGGGAAATGTTTCGCAGTAAGGCACTATGCTGCCGTGTTCATAAAATTTGTACTACCCATTTCACAGAGTTAATTATTAAAAGCCTCATTTTTATGGTGTCACTGAAAGGTACTGAGCAACTGTTCAGCCTTTGGCATCTCTCCGATTAGGCCCGATGTGGTTGAAGCTAATAAGTGGTCAGTTAGTTCCCTTAGTCATGTGGTACAGAGTCCTCTAGTTTAACAGCTTCTTTCACACGATGCAACACAAGACACTTTCAAGAAGGTTTGATTGCAAGCTAGCTGCCGTCATACACTGTAGAGTTCAGTTTCAATGTATAGCTTCACAAATGTTCTACCTAATGGGAAGAGACCTTCTAAATCATTTAACCTTGAAATGATCAGGCAGAGCATTTTTGTGAATTTTAAAGATGTACTATCTTGGATTTTGAGTTGAGTTTAAAAAAAAAATAAAAATAAAAAATCACTTCATGCCACATTATTAACCAAAACATTTTTATATACACTGGTGCCTTGAGATACAAATCGTCGTTTGGCAAATCTTTGCTTTGACTTGCAAGCAGAAATTTGAGATACCAGTGGTGGCAGTGAACTCCACTCAACTCACTTCACAACAAGCCGCAGTTTGGCAGCTAGTGATCAGTTCTTCAAAAAAGCAGTTTAATCCCACTCCCAGTTGAGGTTTACTGTCAAACTGAAAATTAAACAAAGAGAATTACATATATTTAAAATAACCACATAACTTAACCGACTGTGAGTGCGAATGGTTGTTTGTTTGTATGTGCCCTGCGATTGGCTGGCAACCAGTTAAGGGTGTACCCCGCCTCCTGCCCGATGACAGCTGGGATAGGCTCCAGCACGCCCGCGACCCTAGTGAGGAGAAGCGGCTCAGAAAATGGATGGATGGACATAACTTAACCTAGAAAAAGTCTGCTTAGCGTAATGCTAACAAACAGTGCAAAACGTGAGACAGGCTAACAAATAGCATCTATGTGTTATAAAACTTTAAGCGGCAGACAATATGAAAATACTAGCATGCATATATTCTTTATCCTCTTTGAACAATGACCAATATTAAGGCAGCTTACTGAGTCACAGTAGTTGTGAAAGGTCATTTGTATCTGCATGACTATTACACGGCCCCAGTGACCAAGTTGGGGGAAAAAAGAAAAAAAAAAACACATTCCATGTACATCATCCCCCGTCATGTTTGTAATTATAAACATCAACTCAAACAGTATGTGTTAAAAAAAAAAGATGCATTTGTTTGTTTAGGTTTGATGTTGACATTTCCCACTAAGTTTCTCACAGTCTGTATGTTTGTAGCGTGCTTATGAAATACACTGCACTCAGTGGTGCACTATAGATTTTATTTAGTTTTACTGTGTATTATTTCTCTCACACGCAAACTTTTAAATTTGAGTTTGGAATATTGATGGAGCTTTTTTTATTATTAGTCAGCTGTATTCTACCTGTCCGTAAAATATTCATCAGGGTTCAGAGAGGGCATCTCACCTACAGGAAAATATGCATCCAGTGAGTTTATCGTGTGTGTAGATGAGTGCGTGCGTTGCACCTCAAATGTGTCTGTACTGTGCATGTTGGCATGCGGTTGTTAACTAATGAATGAAAATCTCGCAGTGGACAAAGACATTGAGCAGGGCTTTAAGTGTTTTACTACACACTTCAAATGTGGTGGGGGGGAGGGGGGCTTGGTCCACATCAGCAGAGCTCCTTGAAATTGTAGTGTCAGCCTGCCAGCCCAGCTGTAAAGTGACCCCCGTGTTGAGTTGCACTGCCCAGGGCAACTTGTTTCTGTCTTTTATTAGTCAAAGTGAAACTTCCGGCTGCTGTTGACCCTCGTTAATGACATCACCTCGTTGTGCCAAATGCAGGAAACCCTGGAGGACATTGACAAGAACGGCGATGGACACGTGGACGAGGACGAGTACGTCGGTGAGTTCAAGCAATAAATTTGAACCAAGCAGATTTGTCGTGATAAAATGGAAACAAAAGTACCCGGTATGTTTCATTGCCATTGCCTACCATCATACATTTTAACTAATTGTAATTGTGCTTCTCTGCTTTCAGCCGACATGTTTGCTCACGAGGACGGCGGCCCAGAGCCGGACTGGCTCAGAACCGAGAGGGATCAGTTCTCTGACTTCAGAGACTTGAACAAAGACGGTAAAATGGACCGGGATGAAATCCGCCAATGGATTATGCCGCAAAACTACGACCATGCCCAGGCTGAGGCGCGACACCTGGTCTACGAGTCTGACCAGGACAAGGTAAGTCCTTTTGTGTTTTGAAGTCATGTTGACACAAAATATGTAGCTAGGGCTACATGAATTTACATTATATTGTTTTATTTATCAGGACCAGATGTTGACTAAAGAAGAGATCCTGGAGAACTGGAACATGTTTGTAGGAAGTCAGGCCACCAACTACGGAGAGGACCTCACCCGGAATCATGATGAGCTTTGAGTTTCACTTTAACCTCACCTGTGTGTGTGTGTGTGTTTGTGTGTGTGTGTGTGTGTGTGTGTAAGTAAGTAAGTAAGTAAGTAAGTAAGTAAGTAAGTAAGTAAGTAAGTAAGTAAGTAAGTAAGAGGTTGAATTGATTTGTTGTATGACAGGAGTCTTGTTTGACCAGCTCTCCATGTTGGAATGTTGGTTTAAGAACCGTTACTGCAGATAACGAACAAGTTGGAGGATTTGTTGATCTGTCGGTCCTACCACTAACACTTAAAGGTCAAAGTGTTTCAACGTATTGTTCTGTTTCTGATATTCAGGAGCAGAAAGATGTTCTTCCCATCGGCGGTGCCTTCCGCCACCATGTTGGCTTTGCTTCCTTACAACTGTTCATTGAATGCAGCGCTTTATGGGTAACTTTTTGATAACATTAATGTGAAGCTGCAGATCAAAGAACTGAACTTTTATTTATTTACTTTTTTATCTCTTATTTTATCTGGTCAGGCATTAAAAAAAAAAGTTTTTAGTGTTTCTTTAACTCTTTCTCTGACATGAAGTTAAGACAGTGACGTTTTAACCGCAGTGTCTTTGCGCAAAATATCTTTTTAGTTTAGACAGTGAAAGGCTTTAAGTGTTTCAAAAATAGTTTTTAAGTGTATTTGTTTATTTGTCTGAAGGGGCCCAAATATCTCCCCTCCCCCCCTCCCCACACACTTTTATTGTTTGTGTTTCATTGTTTCCATACACCACCTTTACTGGCCCATTGTTAAGGAGTGGAAAGCATTAACAGTCTTGTTTTTCCACATTGAAAAAAAAAGCTAAATTGTGTACAAATAAATAAACAAAAAAAGAGTATCCTTTAGGTCTCCATTGATTCTCTCCTCCGGGGGCTGACTTATAAATTGTTATAATATCACTATAATATATATATATTTTTATAATTTACCATAGGAAATAGTGAGCTGATGTCTTTAGAGATGAGATAATGCTGTCTTCATCCAGTTGATAATTTAGTTTTTTGGGGGGCATTCAACTATGGCAGTGTCTACTGTACAACCAACCATCAATTTTCTATAGCGCTTTTCCTCATTAGGGTTGTGGTTGAGTTGGAGCCTATCCCAGATTACATGGGAGGAGAGGCCACCGTGGACTGATCGCCAGGCAATCGTAAAAACAACCACCCATTCACACCTACGGACAGTTTAGAATTGTAAATAACCTTAAAGCATGCTTTTGGAATGTGGGAGTAAACCTGGAGAAACCCCACATAAGCACAGGCAAATACTATACAGGAAGGCTGGAGAATTCCAACCCCAAACCTGAGAAATGTGAGGCAGGCGTGTTAATCTTTTGTCCACTTTACTGCCCTCCATCATATACCAAATGTTTATTATTGTGGTTGTACAGACGCCAATTACAATGAAGTTGGGACGTTGTGTAAAACAAATAAAAACACTACAAAGACAAGAATTAACGTTCAAACTGATAAACTTGATTTTTTTGCAAATATTCACACATTTAAAATTTGATGCTGTAACACGTTCCGAAAAATCTTTGACAGGGGCCTGTTTACCACTGTGTTATCACCTTTCCTTTTACACTCATTAAGCATTTGGGAACTGAGAACACTGTTGAAGCTTTGTAGGTGCAATTCCTTCCCATTCTTGCTTAAAGTATAATTTCAGTTGCTCAACAGTACAATGTGTTGTATTTTACGCCTCATTATGTGCCACACATTGTTAATAGGAGACAGGTCTGGACTGCTGGCAGGCCAGTCTAGTTTTTTTACTATGAAGCCACGCTGTTGCAACATGTGCAGAATGTAGCTTGGCATTGTCTGGAATAAGCAGGGATGTCCCTGAAAAAGACAATGCTTGGATGGCAGCATATGTTACTCCAAAACCTGTATGTACCTTCCAGCATTAATGGTGCCTTCACAGATGCTGGCTTCTAAATTTTGTGTCAGCCTAGCCAAGCTGGCCTCGTTAACCACAAAACCATGTTGTCTCTAGTGGAAGTTTACAAAAATTTCCATTGTAAAATACGCAATGCAGAGTCAGGTGGTGGTGTTGATGTTCAGTTCGCCACCTGTGCGTGTCTTCAAAAAGCCAATCCATTGCATTTGTATTTCCTAATTTTTTGGGACCTTAAATAACATTACTGAGATGTTCTGTAAAATTGAGGCATCCAGAGAAGATGCATTTTTGGCATGTAGCCATCGTTAGCTTGCTAACTGCACGTTGGAGGGGTAAATGGGCCTTGTTATGGAAGCTAAGCACAGCTAACTCACAACTGAGCAGCATAGCCAAACCAAAGAATGTCACTTTGTCCTTATATAGTGGGGGAGGGAACTCGCGCTAGAAAGTATACGCCCCAGCACTGTGGTGTCATGCCATGTTTTAGCCCTGCCCACAAAATTAGGAAAATTCAAACAGAGAAAAAGTTGCTTAAGCTGTATCTCAACAATTCAGCAGTATATTATGTCTTTACATATGTTTTCGGCACTTCAAACATATTTAATGTATTTAGAAACAAAACATGGATATCTGCCTAATGTCACTTTAATTTATTTGGCCTGAGAACATACAAAAACAGTGAATAGCTGAGAATTTTAGTGAATAACGGAGGATAGGTTCCCTTTTGGACATACTTGGCAAATAAAGATGATTCTGATTCTGAAGAAAATCTGTAAATTCTCAAATGCCGATCTTTGAATGTGTGGGGTTTCACTATACTGCATTATAATGAGCTGTCTGTAACATTATGATCAGGTAGCCAGAATTAGAACCTCCTCTGAGTATGATCCAGTAACAATAGAACCATCTTGATGGGCCTCTCGAGCCGAAATGTAGCGGCGTCCTACTTCACAATTTGCCGCTGTTTCCAATGTGACTTCTTAACTCCTTAAACATCAAGAACAAATGGACCCTGTCGTCAGCGCTCACGACCGATTGGCATCTACACACTCCTCGCCACACGTTACAACAGTAGAGATGCAGAGTGGAGCTGACTGGCTCTGGCTGCTGGCTGTTGCCGTTCAAAACAGTGCGATGTAACTGAGAAAGCGTCTCCGCCACCCAGGGTGTCCCCTCTGCCTGCTCATGTGGAACATATGGATATATGTGTGCCACTTAACAGGACAAGTCAAGCGGGACCAATGCGATAAAGCTCATTAGGAACAAGGGGACAGCACGATGCATGTGTTGTTCTGTTGCAATGTACGACCCTGTGCCAGCACACTATGAGCAATGTCTGGAAAGCTTGTTTTTCTTAGGTCTTTGCTGAATTAATAAGACATTTTGCAGGAGTGAATATAGAAGACTGCGTAAACAACAATGATTGCTTTATAGAAATGCACACCAACTTGCAGTTGCCCGGCATCTGAGATAAGACATAAATGTGAGCTAGTCTAGTGTATTTTGCCGATGTTAAGGAAAAATCTTTAACCCCATCAGAATGTGTGACCATGGCATGCATTTGAATGCAAATGAGTTCGACGGCAAAAGAGAAGAAGAATACTTAACGTTAACAGCGTGAAGTTGGTTTCTTAATCATATTGTGAGCACTGTATTCTGAGCTCCAGGGATGGATCCCATTTGAGAATGTTTATTTCTTGCCCTCCTGACAAATACGGTGGTGCCTTGAGATACGAGTGAATCTTCTTATCCGTTTTTGGAGATACAAGGCATCTTTCAGAAGATTTATTTATTTCTTTTTTTATTTTACTGTACCAGCGAATTCAACTCACTTCACAACCAGCAGCTGTATGGCAGACAGTAACAGTTTTTCAGAAAAAGAGGTTTCAGAATGTTTACTACGACCGCGTATAAGGGTCATCTAGTTGAGAGAAGAAGGAGAGAGAAAAAAAAACGCCTAGACATGATTTCAAGTCGTCATGAAGTAATCTGGATGAAATTAAAGTCATCATGATGAGATTTCAAGTCAACAGTTAAGATCCCAGTTAACATAGCGTTAATATAATGTAAACAATTAACGACCGGCAGTCACTCGGTTGCTATGCCAGGATAAGCGCTCGTCAATTGCTGATTTTTGCCACTCCCAGCCGAAGTTTACTGTCAAACTAAATATAAAAAAACAACAACAGAGAATTACACGTGTATTTTAAACAACTACATAACTTTGCCTTAAAGTGTGGGAGCTTAATGCTAACACATCATGGCAAACACCATAGTAGGGCTAATAAATAGCATCGGTGTCGCAACAGATATTTGAGCACAAATGGTGGAGCTAAATATGTAGACAAATAACTTAAAAATACAAACACGCATATATTCTTTATCTCGACCAACATTACTGCCGTTTACAGAGGAGCTGAGATTTCTCCATGTACTGTATTATCCCTAAATATGGATTATATTGCCCCCAGGTGGCCAAAGGCGTCCACACCAGAAAGAACAGCACAATGGCCATTCAATTAACTGTTTACATTTTATTTGATATCATTTCTGTACATTTTTATAAAGTGCAATATTATAGCATTTTATTTTCCATACAAGTAAACACATCTCACACATTTTATTTGTTTCTGTGGGAGGCTGCAACGGATTAATGGCATTCCCATTCATTTCAAAGGAGAACAATGATTTGAGGTACAAGGGCGGCCACAAAATGAATTAAACTCGTATCCCAAAGCACCACTGTATGTTGAAGTGAGGGGAGGACTTTGATTTAGTCAGGACATGGCCTGGTCAAATCGAAACGTTGAGCTTTGCAGCCATCACCCTGTTTACCCCCCCCCCCCCCCCCCCCCCCCACACACACACACGCACGCGCACAAACCACCACCACACACACAGACTACTGAGCTAGTACCTCCAAAGCTCGAGTTGAGTGTCCATTCTTGCATCCTCCATTTGAAAAAATAGTTGACCCAAGACACTAATAGACTTTCTGTAAATAGGATATGAGATTTTTCGTGTGTGTGTGTACGTGTGTGCGCGTGCGTGTGTGTGAGGTAATGCCTTCAGACGGCTCTCGTATGAGCGTCTGCCTACATCAGGCCCTCTATGCTGATCATAATGAGCCCTCTGGGTGAGGATGGACTCATGAGACCATCGGCCCCATCCGCTGTAATTTTCACTTCGTCTATTCAAATACTAAAGCGCCTTTTTGTCATACTACACAGCTATTTGTACTAATTAAAAGCAGAAAAGACAACTGTAACTACATCTCTCCCTGCTCCTTTTGGAGCTCTTCATCGGAACCTGGCTCTAGTTTCTTATGAATATCTTAGTACTTCCTCATGTCTTTATAATTTGAGTTTATAATTCTTTCCACCCTCGGGACTTGTTGGATTGAAGCCACGGATGGGCTGGACTTCTGCCCTTTATATGGTAATACATCTGTGTACATAATAATGTTAATATTTATAATAAGTGACAATACCATAGTTCTTCACATCGTGGCCATCAACAAGCACTAAACCAGGCGCTTATCAGTGGTAAACCATCGTTTGTTCAAATGTTTATTTATTTATTTAAATCCAGTAATATATATATTCAGTAAAGTCACTGATCCTGGAGCCTCAGACAATTGCCTGACTTCAGTTCCCATTCAGTGACAATGAGAATCTCTATATGTGCCCTGTGATGGATGGACAGGTGCCTATCATGATGTAGTGTGCCTATCATGATGTAGTGTGCCTATCACCCAAAATCAGCTGGGAAAGGCTATAACTCCCCACCACCCTCAGCAGGATAAGTGGTATAGAAAATGACTGGGAGGATCCATCCATCCATTTTCTGAGCCGCTTCTCCTCACTAGGGTCGCGGGCGTGCTGGAGCCTATCCCAGCTGTCATCGGGCAGGAGGCGGGGTACACCCTGAACTGGTTGCCAGCCAATCGCAGGGCACATAGGAACAAACAACCATTCGCACTCACAGTCATGCCTACGGGCAATTTAGAGTCTCCAATTCATGCATGTTTTTGGGATGTGGGAGGAAACCGGAGTGCCCGGAGAAAACCCATCCAGTCACGGGTAAACATGCAAACTCCACACAGGCGGGGACGGGGATTGAACCCCGCACCTCAGAACTGTGAGGCTGACGCTCTAACCAGTCGGACACCGTGCCGCCGACTGGAAGGATATTTGTATTAAATATTTACTGTATAATTTATAGATATTTATAAACTGTAATCGAATTTCGGGTCAATAACGTTGCAATATTTAGCTGCTTTTGCACCAGAATGCTGGGCGCCACACTTTTTTTTTTTTTTTTTTTTAAACTCCACCGTATACTTGGGCTTTACAGATGCCATGTCTACTTGGCAGGTGAAATAAGGTGCTATCAGTAAAATTAAAGGTAGTTGTAGCTGATAAGTTGAGGGGGGGGGGGGGGGAAGAGGCATTGAGGTGCAGTGTTTGTGGTCGCCTCGGTTACGCGCTCTCTAGTATTGTTTTTGTTTTTGTGTTTTTCGTTCAATATTAGTCTTTCGAACTGCTCTAAGTGCGAGAGGACTCTGCATCTTTTTGCACAATTGTCACAAAAAAAATAAAAATAAATAAATGTACCGGCATTACTATGCCAGCGACATATACCTGCGACAGGTACATAGTGACAGGCAGAAAAATTAAACGCTCTTCCACTAGATGGCAGAAGATACATTTAACCTCTATATCTGCCCTCTCTATTTCGCGGTTCACCTATTGCTGATTTAGTTTGTTTTCATATTCGTATCACACATAATTCGCCACATCGCGGGTGTTTGCTGCATTATTTTTTTTGTGGTAAAATAAAGGCTTCCTAGCCTGAAAAATGAAAACTAAAAAAATATGTATTAAAAACACATATTTCAAGGAATAAAATATACATAGTGTACAGTACTACTGTGCATTGCTCTGTGTTTGAGTTTAAAAAAATGTTCATACGAGTATAGTAGAGGTCAATAAGAGTGTGAGGAAGATTAATAATAGTCTGGGGAGTTTCATACAGTTTTAAAATACAGTATGTATGAATAATAAAACAAATATGTGGTCACTACTTTATGGATTTCACCTATGGGAGGGGTGGTCCGGAGCCTAACCCCCGTGATAAACCAAGGATGACTGTAATAGCTAAATAGGCCCAGATTTCACACAAAGTGAATTTGTGTGTAAATTGAGATGAGATAATTATTATTTCAGAATACTGTGTATATGTTTTGTGACATTTGTATTTTTCTAATGTAAAATATGTGCCTTGGCTCAATAAAGGTTGGGAAACATCGCAGTACTGCATGTCTGAACTTTACAAATATACTTGATTCATATTTATATGTTGCACTATACCATAGTTCAACATAGTATTGAACAGGTCAATGCACACATGGAAATGAAGAATTGTTTTTTTGTTTTGTCCGCCTGACCTGACTATTTATTTAAACATTTGTCTCGACAGTGCTGGCTGGCCACAGCGGAGAATAAAATGTGCCGAACAATATGTGCGACTGTAGTATGTGCGTGCCGTAGCGATGTGGGCTAATTCAGCAGTGCTCATGTTTTCACTGCCTTGACAATGAAGCTTGAAGGAGTCCATCAATCTTTGATGGCCATCACTGAGGTTAGTGCTCGTACCTCCTCTCTCCCATCACAGCGCTCTACTCCCTCTAGTGGAGTTAGGGCTTTCAATTTCTGACCAATTGTAACTGCATATGCAGATTAGAATGGCTCATAATACACTGTAAAGCTGTGTGAGCGTTTATTCGATATCTTTGATATCCAGCTTTAAGTCCATGCCCTAGTACAGTATTTGTCCTCACTAGTAATACAATTCAGCGCACTAGTAGAAATTGTTATTATTATGGTTGTGGTTCAGAGTGATGAGTGAACTGCACTGCATCATAGTGAGAACTGTTTTATTTTAATATTATGCCCTGTCATGTAGCTAATGAAAATTATTAGAAACACCTGTCAGCATGATGCAGTTCCACCACAATAAAAATTGAGCATCATTCATCTTCGTGCACGGATAATTATTTTTATTTAATACAGTGGTGCCTGGAGATAGGAGTTTAATTCGTTCCATGACCATGCTCGTAACTCAAAATACAAAGAGATTGAAATGAATGGAAATGCCATGAATCTTTTCCAGCCTCCCAAAAAACAACCCATATTTTTGTAATGTTTTTTAAAAATTTAAATACCACTCTATAATATTCTATTCTATTGAAAGAAATCATACAGTAATGATATAACTAGAATGTAAAGATTTTTTTTAATTGGTTTTCCTACATTTTTTTGCTTCAATTCAATGGATATTGTGCTGCTCCTTATGGAGTGCGCGCCTTGGCCACCTGGGTGCAGAGAAACCGATATATATGGATCTGTTCAAAAAAAAACCTCCTCAGTAAGACTAATATGAGTCATTCTTCACAGATCATCAAGAATATATGCCTGTGAGTATTCTTTGCGAAGCTACGTGGTTTGTTTCAATACACAATGTGCAATTGTCTTTGTTTAATGTTTAGTTTGACAGTCAACTTCAAGTGGGAGTTAAACAGATAGAAGCCTCTTTTTTGAAGAATTGTTCACTATCTGCCAAACTGCTGCTTGTTGTGAAGTGAGCTGAATATCTCAAGTATCTATGTCTTATCACAAAATATTGCACTCAATTCAAAGTAAAATAAATGGCTGAATGAGTGCTCCAATCTTGTAAAACCTTTAAGTCGGGTCACTGGTATCTCAACGCAGCACTCATCTCATGTTGAACTGTAGAGGTGTGCCTAATAAAATGTCCAGTGTGTGGATGTTTTCGGTCAGTGCTTTGCTGCCTTCGTCATCCAAACCATGATGAAAATGTCATATGTAATATTAACCGTGAGCCATACTGTAGTTGTTTTCCACTTACAGTACGAGTGGAGTCAATGTTATCCCATTGAGACTGATATCTTTGGACAAAATGCTTCTCTCGCTCCATTTGTCCACATTTGTCTCCCTCCTTCCTCTGCTCCTCTCTTCCCAGCATCTGGAATCCTGTGGGATGGAGGGGAAGAGGAGGAAGAGGAGCAGGAGAAGACTGTGCTTCATTCCCCCTCTTTCCCAGGGGGTCTTGGTTTGCTTTGTGATCTTATATCTCACATGATGGAGATGTATCTAATCCTGTTAGAGGTGAACATCTTCCTGCGGAATACACGAGGAGATGAAAGACGACGAAGAAGAGAATGGAATTTCAAAAATCAACATTACATTGGTGTGTACATTTGTGTGTATTTATCCTCACGGGAGCCTCCTCTTAAGGTGTTTTCCCCTCGCTGTCTTCCTCTATCTGCTCCCTGAGTGAGAAAAATGACCCTCTAGGTTCCATCTGAGCTCCAGGCCCCTCTAGGCCAAAGCATTCCCCGTGCTCCGGCACACCGGAGCCCCTCAGGCTCCATGCTACACCACAGGGAATTCCAACCCCCCTGCCCCAAGACCCCCTCAGCCCCTTAGACTGTACAGAGCTTCGCGCAAGAGCCTGAGGGGAGCGCGATGGGAACGAGGCTGTCTGGGAAAACAACATGCCCGACTTAGCATGCCAACAAACCCTAACAGCGCCTCCTGTTGTTGCAGTACGGTCCTTGCACGCAGGCCTCCAAGTAAGTTTTCTCTCTCTGGGGCCTGGTCCCTTGGGGTCCGCGGAGGCCCCCTCACTCCCCCTGAGCTATATGCGCACTGACCTTTCCAGCCCACGGAGGATAACTAATATCTTTTTGGCATAAGGCATCACAACAGAAGCTGGATGATAATGTTGGATGCACCTGGGACTTCACCGAATGACATATGGAAAATAATATTCCCATAATAACAAGGGAGTGCTCTTTATATATATATATATATATATATATATATATATATATATATATATATATATAAAAGAGCACTGTTTAAAATATGTCAAGTTAAATGTGGCCAAAAGTATCAAAATACATTTAATGCTTCCAGGGTCCCAAATGGCATGGTTGGACATGACCTTTAACCTGCTGATGAACTCGACAGGCCCTCTCCCAGTTCCAAAATCAGTGACCTCTGAGCTCTGAAAAAAAAAACCAAAAAAAAAGATTAACGGTAGTTCTTGTAGGTGCAATTATCAGGTGTCCCAATTATGCTTTACACGATCAGGATTTTTGGGGCCGATCACAGAGTTTAAAAAAACGCTCACTGATCCGATCACAAGATGGAGCAATGTGTCTATTTAAATGAGTTGTTCATTTAGTGTATATAATTGTGTACTGTATACAGAGTATCTTCAAAAGTATTCTCTATTCAGGTCATGTATTCTAATCAGTGAGGTAAAACCAACATTACAACATGATGATGATTACAATATATATATATAAATATGTTTATTTATATATACATACAAGGGGCGGTTTCTGATATTGGTGATATGGGCAACCACCCATTCTGTGAGGTGCGCCCACCCCAATCTGCCAGGGGCGCATAGACTTTGTACAGCTATTTTATATATATGACTTTAATGATGTAAATGCTCAATGGGCCACATTTAAGAAGGTTTTGGGCCGTATGTGGCTGGGAGAGGGGGGCCCAAACTTTACCCTCCCCTGTTATAGACAGTGTTTGATATATATATATATATATATATATATATATATATATATTAAAAAAAAGAGATCTTTCAAGGCTCACACATGACACAAGCAGGCGTGCTGTCTTCCAGACGCGTGGAGCAGAGCCTTACCAGGTGTATGTCACCTGAGATTACCCACGCCGACACACCTCGAAGGCAGGCGGCCAGCATTACATCTGAGGGGGCATCTGGTGGGGTGGTGTGTGTGTGTCTGTGTGTGTACGCGCGTCTTCCTCACACTTCAAGGCTGTTTACACACAAACAAAACAATGTGGTCTGGGCCTGTTTACACAAGAACAGGACTTTGGAACCACTCACACATGCATGCACGCTGGTCTGTCATGAGTGAGCAGAATCAGAATCAGAATCAGAATCATCACCGAGTATGTCCAAAAAAAAAAAAAAACACGCAAGGAATTTGTCTCCGGTAGTTGGAGCTGCTCTAGTACGACAACACCCACATCAAGTCAGCGTGATAACAAGCTAGCAACCAATGTTAGCAAACTTACATTCAAAACTACAACCTGACGATGAGACGGAAAAATTTAAGTAAAATAAACAGCAATTTCTGCAGACAGCGAGTAAATATTGACGAGATTGATGGAACGTAGCAGTGGTGCATACTGTTCATAGAGACCTAGCCGTGGCAGTTGGACGTGACGTCGGCCAGCTCGGTGCGCTGGAATTCTGCGCCCCACCTTTGTCCTACTATTGCCTTGAAGACGAGCTACTGCGCATGTCAAACTCTTAACGAGTCAAAGGGTAAAGATTTGTGCGTCCCAAACCAGAAGTGCGTCACCCATCAGACAACACACACAAGCGAAACAACTTTACTCATTACTCCCTGTACTATTAATCCTGCTTAAGATTCGCATTTTATTATCGATATTTTGATTTCATTTTTGTCTGCAAGGATAGTAACGTGACCACCGTGTCGAGTGGGACGGCACCCTAGCGCCCACTATTGACGAGCAGCCACTGTTACACGAGTATTCATTTATGTGGTTTCACCATTAGAACTGGCACCAAGAAGAAACCATAACTACGATGGTTGTTTGTTTATTTATACCCTGCAATTGGGTGGCAACCATTCCAGTGTGTACCCATTCTCTCGTCTAAGATAGGCTCCAGCTCACCAGCGACCCGAGCGAGGAAAAGCGCAAAAACAGGGTTTCTTTAAACATTTTACGTCTATCCAGGTACTGCTTATGGGGGAGAATTGTTTTCAAGAACCCCCCCATAATCCGAATGCCAATTAAACATAACTACAATGCCATAGGAATGGAGAAAAAAACCTGACTTTTTTGGTGAGAAAAACATTATAATATTATGATAACAAATTCGTATTTTTATAGAAAAAAAAACGTACAATGTAAAAAAAAAAAAGGTGTATTCTTTACAACAAATATGTATTTTGTCAGGAAAAAAAGTTGTATTCTAGTGAGAATAAAGTTATTTTTCCAAGATAATGTCATATTATAATATTAAAGTTAAAGTTGAATGAATGACGAAAGTAACATTTTAACGTGAAGGTGTACCCCCCCCCCCCCCCAAAAAAAATAGGACTATATTCTCAAATACACTGCCACACTGGGGCACGGTGGCCGACTGGTTAGAGCATCAGCCTCACAGTTCTGAGGACCCGGGTTCAATCCCCGGCCCCGCCTGTGTGGAGTTTGCATGTTCTCCCCGTGCCTGCGTGGGTTTTCTCCGGGCACTCCGGTTTCCTCCCACATCCCAAAAACATGCATGAATTGGAGACTCTAAATTGCCCGTAGGCATGACTGTGAGTGCGAATGGTTGTTTGTTCCTATGTGCCCTGTGATTGGCTGGCAACCAGTTCAGGGTGTACCCCGCCTCCTGCCCGATGACAGCTGGGATAGGCTCCAGCACGCCCGCGACCCTAGTGAGGAGAAGCGGCTCAGAAAATGGATGGATGGATGGATGCAAATTATTTCGTGGCCCTCAAAGTACAGCGAACCCCAGTTTGAGAACCACTAAAAGAGAGAAAATTGATGGATGGAGAGACAGTCTTCAACGTGACATCGCCAACTACTGGCCTGGCATGCCAATCCCAGTGTTTTCCATGTTTATTTTTTTTATTGCACATTTGCAAAACTTCTCAGTTTACACTTGGTTCACTCACTCTTACGCTGAAACTTTTTCAATCAAGCAGATTCTGACGGAGGCTGCGAGATCAATGCAGAGGTTAGCATCTCTTTGAATGTGTGCCATAATGACGGCGGTAATGACTGACTATATAAAGGCACGAGGTCTTTGTGCTCGACACAGCCTTGGCAGCCTGCAGTTAAGAGTGAAGCAGAGTGAGTAAAATGTTCAAGTCGGTCGTCCCTGTGATCTTCCTCCGCTTGCCGGCAGCCCCCTGTGGAGGGAGAACAAAGGCAAAGGCGCGTCTTAATCAAAGTGCTCTGGATTAAGAAGCAGAAAAAAACACATGAAGGACATGCTACCTCGCAGCCATTACGTGGATGGGAAAACAAGCAGGATCGCCACCTTCAAATGAAGAACCCGTGACCCCAAAGTCGTTTCAATCTGCTCGATTGTGTCCAGGTTTGCAGAGGAAAAGTTTAATTCACTTAAGTGTGTGCAAATGTATTCACCATCTAATTATGCCATGTTTCTGTACTTACTAGTGCCCCATTTTACGCCCCCGCTCGAGCGAAGTGACAAAAATTAGTTTTTCTGTATTGTTGCTGCAGTTCAGTGTTCAGCCTGCCGCAGTTGCCTTCTCCAGCGATGACTCCCTTTCGGCTTCCATGTAATCCATGCAACTCATTGGAGAGCCCGGAATGCAAGCCTCCTTCAGTGCGGACATCAGTTTGTTTTTTTAAAACAAACTTTATGAAGACGTCCCTCAAGCTCCAATGCGTACGTACATACGCAGAGGTGATGCGCACTAAGTCAAAATGTCAGCAACCATGGGCAGCATTGCAGAGCTTCTCAGAATAAAGTATTTGAAATATAAGCATTTGATTCGAATTCGATTCGAAAATTCTGATTCGTGAGTCAATCTGAATCACCACTGATTCGTTGGTGGCACTACTCGTAAGGCACAGTCACTCTCCTAGCGCATTGTCTTATTAGTGAGGACAAAGCGCATACTAGCACATCGACTCTATTAAATTACTCAGTTAAATTCGCCTTCCGGCTACGTGACACCAGTAGCCCGCTTAGTGCCCACATTGGCTCATATTTTATTAACACACCTGCTGCAGCTGAGTCACCTGATCTCGTAAAGGGCGACCGCCTGGCACGAGCTGTCCCACAAGTCCGTCCAGATGATGCATATTTGATGATGATGATGATGCACACTCTGAGAGCCTCTTTCCTGGTTCTCACTTCCGTCTGCATTAGCATATTTATTCTGGCCACTTTGTAGCACTGAGGTTGAGTGGAGGGAACACAAGCTTCACACACACACACACACACACACACAAAAGTAGAATATGGTGCACTAAAGGTGTGAATGCTGACACTGCCATCATGTGGTTTCCTGTGTTAAATGTCTTTCTTGACCTCATATGAACAAAACTGCACTGCTCAATATAGTAAAGGGAGCCATTAAATCCATCCATTTTCTACACCGCTTGCCCTCGTCAGTGTCATGGGAGGAATCCAGAGGACCTGTAGAAATCGCACGCAAGCATGAGGGAAACATGCAAACTCCACACAGGGAGGCCTGAGCCGAGATTTAAACCCCAAATTGTGCAACTGTCAGGCACATGTGCTGACCACTAAACCTTACATCTTTACTGAATATATGCAAATCATTAACCCAAAAGTTGCAACAATGAATTAATCGACAACTAATCAATGATCACATTAATCGACAGCTATTTTGACAATAATCGTTCAAAGACCCCGTTTAACTTGAAATTGTCCAAATTCTTAGAATTTACGACTCTTAACTCTTAACAGATTTCTGTAGTCCTCCATGAAAAGCAGACTGATTATCTTTGTGTTTATTCAAAATAAGACACCTGCAAAAATCTGCTTTTACTTTGGAAAACAATGATCCAAATGTTTGCCTATTTTCTGAGGTTACGGACCAAAGCAGTAACTGAATCATAACCAGTTTATGTTTGTGCCTTTTCTGTACTGTCAAATTGAAATATCGTTTTTGAATAAAGGGATAGGCAAAGTGTTTTTTTTTATCCGATTCATTAACTGAAAAAATAACCAACAGATCGATTGAAAAAAGCATTTTTTTAAAGAAAGACAGATCGCAATGTATTATTGTATAAAAACATAAAAGATTAAAGGAATAAACTGAAGTGCAATTACTGTATGTCAGGGGACAAATCTAGTCAACTGTTGTATGTGTGACTTGTCTTTGAGGGGCGTGGCCGAGTGTGTGACATCAGGAAGCTCGTGAGCCTTCGCGTGAGCTTCTGGATTTGAATTCCGGCCTTCTGTAGCTGTGTGCATTTTTTCTCATTTTGTTTTTGTGGTTTGCTCGGAACTCAAATTTTGACTGGCAACACGAAGCAACTTGAAAAACAATCCATCCATCCATTTTCTGAGCCGCTTCTCCTCACTAGGGTCGCGGGCGTGCTGGAGCCTATCCCAGCTGTCATCGGGCAGGAGGCGGGGTACACCCTGAACCGGTCGCCAGCCAATCACAGGGCACATAGAAACAAACAACCATTCGGACTCACATTCACACCTACGGGCAATTTAGAGTCTTCAATCAGCCTACCACGCATGTGGATGGGATGTGGGAGGAAACCGGAGTGTCCGGAGAAAACCCACCCAGGCACGTTGAGAACACGCAAACTCCACACAGGCGGGGCCGGGATTTGAACCCCGGTCCCCAGAACTTTGAAGCAGTTGTCCACCGTGCCAGGCATAATTAACCAATGACATTTATGTTACATGGCAGTAAACATACACACTTTTGCTTCCAGTGGCTATAGTGGCCACGCCTCAAAATAATTTGAATACTTATAAGGACTTTAATAGTGCATGTTGGGGCCCTGCAGGAAGGGGGTGTTACTCAGTGAGGTAGTGTCAGTTTGGTATGTGTCTTTTTTTAATGAGATTTATTGAACACCAGATGTTTCCAGTTATGAAGATGTGCAGTAGAGATTTAGGAGGGTGAGACCTGCACCCTGTCAGAGTGTCGGTGGGGTGCTGCTTTACTACGTGTCACTCCCCAAACACCTCTATCATAGGTGGCCTCTTAACCTGACAGCACGCGCACACAAAAACTGGAGAATGATGTAGGTCGGCATTTATAGACTTACAAAACATACATAAGACAAAAGGAATATCTGTAAAAGTAAGCATATACATCACATATGTACAAAGTTATTCGGTGTGCATTGTGTGTATTTACACTCTCCAAAGCAACAGATCACCTTTGTCCATTTCCTAAATCCAGTTTACACGATCCAGCACATTTTGTACGAGAAAACCAAACAACAGTGCAAGTGTGCTATTATGTCAAATATAAAATAAAGCATCAACTGTTTCCTTGTGTGGTCTTTTTTCTTTCAATTCTGGGCTCAGTTATAAGGTGGTAAAAACCTCTCAGTGGAATTGACCCAATAAAAATGCTGGCTGAGGTGCATCTTGTGAACTTTGCGAATGCCACGTGGTCGAGGTGGGTTGGCATCAGCTGTGACCTCCACTTATGCACATTTGGCAAGGCACCGCGACCTCTGACCTGGCTCTCTCGCTACTGGCTGGCACACTGCATCGCCACCTTCCTGGCTCAGATGGCAGGCTGCAGTTTGGTCAGGTTCCTCTGGTGCATGCTGTGGTGGCGCACCAGCTCGTCGGAGCGGGCAAACTTCTTCTGACAGTTGGACCAGCGGCACGTGAACGGCTTCTCGCCTGAATAGGAAGCGGGGGGAAAGGCCCATTGAATGAGAGCGTGCGTTCAAATGTTCAGTGTAATGATCAAGCGGACCATCTCCAGGCTCATAAAGACCGACCAGGAGAGGAATGCGGTGGAGGAAGATCAAAAGGTATACGCACTTGTTTTACCTGTATGAGTCCGAGTGTGAGTCTTAAGATGGTCTGACCGTGAAAACTTTCGCTGACACGTCTCGCACTCAAAGGGCTTCACTCCTGCACGAACATGTTTTTAAAATTGTTACTTTGATTTCAAATTATTACCTGATGACTCGACAGTGCAGTCACTTTCATGTAATGGAAAATATTACACAGTTCACATAATTATATCATTAGTAATAGAGGATAATTGTGTTGTATTACAAATGACTTTTAATTCACGCACACAAAAATTAAAAAACTTATGCATTAAGCTGCTGAAATTGTTTTTTAATAAAAAATATATGGTCCCCCTAGAGATCTAATTGCTTACCATATGGTACTGTACCTGGATATGGATGATAAGGATTCATGTAAGTTTGTTCTCTTTGTCTTTTACTTAACATTTGTTCTATTCTATTAACTCATATGAACCTTGGGTTTAAAACTGAAAACTGAATTGCGTATGTATGTTTAATTATGTACTTGTGAATGGTGTGGCGCGGAGGATAAGAGTACGCCCTGAAACCGGAGCGTCGCCGGTTCGTATCCCCGCCCGTGCGCATGTCGTCGCTGTGCCCGTGGGCAAGACACTTAACCCACATTGCTCATGAATGGATGTGTTTGGATGTGTGGTGGTAGGCGGAGGGGCCCCAGGCGCAGAATGGCAGCCACTGCCCCAGGGCAGTTGTGGTTACACACGTAGCTTACTACCACCAGGTGTGACTGGGGAGTGAATGAATAATGTTGCAATTCTAAAGCATCTTTGAGTGTTTAAAAAAAGCACTATATAAGTGTAATGCATTACTTAATATGATTCAAAGTTCGTTATCGACACAAAAGAACTAGAAATACATCTAAAAAACAGATGGTAAACTCCAGTGAATCTGAATCACGCCTTCATTGTCGTTCCAAAGAAACCTGTGACCTGCATGCTACATTAAAAACATTTTAAGTAGACACACTGGACAAACATAGTCTACAATAACCTGAATTCCACAATGCATATAAACATGTCCAATACAAAGTGTGTGATGGTTTATGGACCAGGGAGGGTTCTACTGAAGAGGTAATGTCTGGTATCTCAATTGATGTGGTTATGTTCCACTGCTTGTTACATGACTAATAATGTACAATCCTGATGGTGAAGCATGAAACTGAGTGAGCGTATTGGTGCATGGGCAAAAAAAAACCCAAAAGTTTGACTTTACAGTACCTGTGTGTCTGCGCTGGTGTCTCTTCAGCTGGTCTGAGCGCGAGAACCCACGGCCGCAGTCTGTAAAATCACACTGGTACGGCTTCTCTCCTGCAACGTAAATCACCGCATTTTTGAATGGTTTTATTCCATTTTCCTTAACCTATAAGTGAACATATGAGTGCTAAAGACAAAAGCCAGGCATTCTTGTTCAGAATTAAGCAATCATATTAAAACTCATGTTAAATGGGTGTCAGCACAAAAGTGCCATCATTTGAAGTGCCTCTGATTAACCCCATATAATGTTCAGATGGTCTAGTAGGCTTTTCCTGACATTTTCGTAGTCACACCTTCCAGCAGAGCGCTTCCACAGTATCAGACGGCTCTCATTGTTCAAAGGTATCAGTTAGGAGAAGGGTACAAATGCATTTCCAAAGCATTACATATACCATGGAACACAATGAAGACAGTCATCATCAAGTGGCGCAATGACACAACAATGACATTACCAATAATTGGACGCCCCTGCAAAATTGATGAAAAGATGAGAGGAAAACTGGTCAAGGAGGTTGCCAAGAGGCCAACAGCAACACTGAAGGAGCTGCAGAATTTGTATTGTAAGTATTGTATTGTATTTAGTACATGTGACAACAATCTCCTTTCTTCTTCTTCAGTGTCGGGGTTGTCCGTTAGGGTGGTAAGATGGAAGCCTTCTCTTGCAAAGAAAAACCTACACACCTGGTTACATTTTGCAAAAACATTTGAATTCTTCTTCGGCAGGAACCAGGGCCTTAGTCAATGTGGAAGAAATTATAAATAGCTGCAAACACCAGTCAGTGGAAACACAAAACATTCAGGCTTCTGCTAGTAAGCAACAAAAGCGCTGAAATTTATTCGGGGTTATTCAAGGGCACTTTAAATAGTGGCACATTAATGGTGAAAAAAGGTTATGAGATGATTTAGCTTGGTCTCATTTCTTTATATCACAAAAACCTGGCATTTGAAAAGGGGTGTGTAGACTTTTTTACATTTACTGTCTATCTTAAGCCTGCCGCCAGGGCCAGCCCTCGCTAATGTGGCACCCAAGGCATGTGTTCATATGGCGCCCCCATCCGTTAATGATTTACATAAACTGACAAAAAAGTCAAGTACCAATAGTTTTTAGCAGGGCCTTTAATTTCCAAGAAAACATGCCACACAATTTAAAATGTAAAATAGAACATTTGATTTCATTACTGTATCGTCAATGCCCAAAAAAAATCATGCTGCACTTGCTGTTCTGACATCTAATGGGACAAACCAAAAGTAGCAACAACTTGACCTCTCATTCTCCCGTTTTCCCTCTTCTTTTCTTTTTTCCCTCTGTTCTGGACAGCTTTTGTTTGTTTCCAGAGTTCTCTGGGGTCACATCATTAAATTTACCCCTACCCTAACAGAGAACGAGCAGTATACCAATCAGTTAGAGGAGGGAGTATTTGCTATGTCATTTGTCATAAGATTAATTGAGATTTTTTAAATTTTAATCTATGTTGTCTAATAGTTTCCATATTAAAAGTTAGTTGTCAAGTTATTGCAAATATGTGCAGCTTGCCCACTTGAAAGAGATTAATTCAGTGATGAAAGATTTCATCTGTATTTTACTCAATGACCAAGGAACATTTTCCTTAGGTCTTACTTTATTTTAACATTCAGTAGTTTGACAGTTTCATTCCTTACATTTGTCTCTCGCAATGAGGTGCTTGAAGTGCATTGGGATCTGCATTTTAATTATAATAAGAATTCTGATAAATATCTACAAACATAGTAAGAGAAAATATGTCATTGTGAATAAGTAGTAAGAGACAAATAATTCACACATTTTTCAATTTTCTCCACAACAAACAAGTCTGTCAGTTGTTTTAACTTTTTAGTTTAACATTAAATAATTAAGCTTTTGTTTCCTTGTAACCCTTCTCGAACTCATTCATTTGCATGTTTAATTGTAATAGGTGATATTCTTCTGTCCAGAGATCTTTATTTTTATTCAGTTTTTATATGTTTTGATTGTTCAAGATAAAGATCAATCAATGTATTTACATGTTGTTATTGCTCTTTAATATTGTGACGCACTGTTATGTGTGTTGGTGTTGCGAGGGAGGGATTGTGTGAGCAAGAAGTGTTCCGTTGTGCTTACCGCTGTAAATTCTGAGGGGCTTTGAAAGCATCACTATGCACATTGTGGGGAAAACTGGAGCGAGAGAGCCTCGAGATGAGCTGATTTCAAAGTACTTTGCATAGTTCACATCGCTCTTCATTTATTTAATTGTTTATATTAATTTCATTTTTATTTCATTTTAATGTAATTATATTGAAGGTGAATTCCCCCCCCCCCCCCCCAAATGTTTCCCAGTTATTTAAAAAAAAGTTTTTTTTTTTAATTTTCACCTGACTTTTGGCACCCCCTGGAGGCCACAGCGCCCTGCCTGCCGCACACCAAGCGATGCAGCCCAACCCAACTGAACTCTCACACAATGTGTGGTGTTCGGCAACAGTTTTGATGACTGACTGATCACTAGGCCACTGGTTTTGTGACGATTCACAGTTGCACGATGTAGCAATTCGTAGATTACAGCCAATCAAATCGCACATGAGCTTCAATGCAGACTAAAAATAAATTTCTGGGTTTTAAGCTAGCGAGACCCAGCCGGCCGCCGCCAAGCCATACAAATATAATATATAAAGTATACATACTGCATATTGAATTTTACAACAATACTTAACTGTACTGATACAAACTTGGGAATTTCATATGTACCTATGGATGGAAAAGCGAAGCTTGCAGTCTCTGTCACCAAAATGGACGTACCGCGCCGATACAGTCAAGTGAATTGGAACGAGCTGACCCCTTCAATATATCCTCACTCTTCTCTTATTCTGGCCTAAGTCCTCTCTCTGTAGCAACCCGGTTCTTCCTTAACTCTCACTCTACCTTTTTATGGTTTAATAAAAGTGACAAAGTACAATATATTGTACGTGCAGCTTCAAAAGCCTATACATGCTCGCTGTTCAAGGCGTCCACAGATTAAAGGTCATAGGACAGAAATTTTTAAAATCTTCTTGATAGCTCTTGAACCCCTTTACAAACCACATCTGCCATTTTGAAGTGATTATATAGCAGATATACAGCAGTTAAATCGATAAATATGATGCAGAATGCACCTTCTGCTTTTTGCCACTCTCTTTTTCTGTTGTACAGCTGCTACTTGGCTGCTCGTCGTCGTCACTGTCAGGTTTTGACCTCCTGATCGGCTCAAACATGTACGGTTTGACGATGCCAAGTTCAGTTGAGTGCTCCTGTACGTCAAAATCCTCCTCCTCCTCATATTCCAACACGTTGCTCGCCATTGCGTATAGAGTGTAGCGCTGTGTTTGTCAATTTCAACGACACTTCTGGTAGCCCTTGTGGTGGATAGAGTAACTTCTGGTATGTTTGGGGAGGACTCAATATGTGTCATAAAAACAAATTTTTTAGCTAAACAATGTTTGAAAACTTGCTGGAAGTTACGTGCATGTATTACATAACATATAAACAATGCAAATATGAATTTTAACTGACCCAATAACATCTTTGTCATCTGACCTTTAAGTCGCTCAATGTGCGGCTGTGAGTCGCCGACTGTCATTTAAAAAAAAAAAAATGGTCCAGTCCAAATCGTGTTTGGCCGCATCTCGTGGTGTGCAGTGGGCCTTACATACAAATGAAAATGTTTTTACCTCATATGGCCATTTAAAAATACAAAACATAAAAAAAAAAAAAAGAAGTGGCTCCTGAACACAAACGTTTGCCCACCTCATTTGTTATATTTCTCCCTTTCACACAGACATTTTCATTCAACAATAACATGTATGCATGATACATTAAGAGATAAACTCACCTGTGTGTTTCCGTCCATGCGTCTGCAGATGTGAAAGTTTGAAGTACCTCTTGCTGCAGCCGGGGTGGGCGCACACAAATGGACGCTTCTCACCGGGGTCAGATGACTTCATCACTGGAGGAGCAAGACTAGGAACCCGTCTTACATCCTTTTTGGAAGAAGAGCACACTTTTTTCATTCATTACCTGTTTTGACCTCCTTCGTGCATGTATGTGCATTTATTTGACTGACCTGAAGCCCCCTAAAGACACCATGTGTGTGGATGTGGTACTGGGCGCTCACCAGCATGGGTGGGGCCGGGGCAATGGGTTCGCTGTCATAGCTGGTCGTGTGGCCGCTACAAAGAAAATACAAAAATGAAATTAGGCCTCCAAAGCAAAGATTATGATGTACTGTAATTTCTCGTGTATAATGCGCATTTTTTACACAAAAAAATTGTCAAAAGCCAATAGTGCGCATTATACATAGGTATAGGAGAAAATTAAAAAGACTTGCACATTTTATCAACGTATGCCGCCATCCAGAGGTTATAAAAAAGCTGTACACTTTCATTCCACTATGCCACCGCCCCCTAGAGGTTATGAAAAAGTTGTTCACTTTCATTCTAGTATGCCACCTAGAGGTTATGAAAAAGGTGTAGACGGCATTTTCATTCCAATATGACAGGGGTACATATGATTGCATATATGTATAATTGTGCTTATATGTTTACATACCCAGGGAGAATTTGTGAAATATATATATATATATATATATTTTTTTTGTAATAAAACTGATGACTAACAACAACCATAATTAATTTCTTTACAGTTATGTTTTGTTTAATAATAATGCTTCTCTGAAATGCTTGACAGTTTAATTTGAATCCCATTCAAATAAAATTAAATGTGTTTCGTCTGGTCCTTCATGTTTCCTTAAAAGAAGTGTGCACATTTTACAAATCCTGCCTGGGTAATAAAACATATAAGCACAACTGTGTGTCTTCTCATTTACTAAATAAAAGTAGGGCTGTGAATTTCAAAATAAGAGCAAGTAAATAAAAAGAAAGTATTGTGTTCAAATGAGGTATTTAACTTCAGAATAATTATTTGAAAAAACTTACAAAATACAGATAATACTTCATGTTTTGATCATATGGGTAGAAGCAAAATCATGCATTGTAAAAATACATTATACATAGGTGTAAGGGTTTTCTGCAATTTTGAGGTCAACTTTGGGGGTGTGCATTATACACGGGAAATTACGGTGTTTGTTAGGATCATCTACGTGCAGTGAAATCTCTAGGCCAATGACCCAAATTTGTACAATTTGGAGTTCAAACTAAATTATTGAAAAAAATTGTAATAAAACTAGTATTTCAAACCAACCTGCGTGCTGTACACAACTACTAAAACTAAGTTTTGAGTTTTGGCTCTGTTTTTTCTTGTGATGCCACGACAAAAGTGTAACACTTATTGCAAGCTGCAAAAGTATGATGATAAGCATGGAACCAAAATTTACTGCAGCATAGGAAAGGGTCTGGCTGCTCAGTGCAATATTTATTTATTTAGCCTTTATTTATCCAGGTAAGGCAATTGAGAACAGATTCTCATTTGCAACGCCAGGTCCAAGATGGAGAGACAACAGAGTAAAACAATGCAAAGTAAAAGCAAATATAAATGAATAGACCTCAAACTGTACAGTGTAATATAGTTACATCATAGTACATGGTGAATAAAAGGCTCAAAACAGGTGCCGCAATGGTGTACAGTTTCCTCTCATTAACTTTTTAAATTATGATATTAGGATGATGGAGGTGAGTTTTATTGTTTGTTGCAGGGTGTTCCAGACATTTGGGGCAGAAAATTTAAAAGAAAAGCGAACAAAAGAGGTGCATACTTGAATGAAGAGGTTAAAGAAAGAACTGGAAGGGAGAGTGCGGATGGTGGTATGTATGGTGAGCAGTGCTTTATGGATAAACAGTGAATTTGTCTGCGTGAGCGAACTATATGAGAAATGCCAAGTCACCCAAGTATCAATTACATATCCAAATTAATTTCAAGCACATTTCTTTAGTGTTATTATACAATGGACAATATGTTTAATTACAACAAATTATATAACCAAATCAACTTTGGTTCCACTGCAGACTATGAAGATGCTATTTGACTTGTTTAGGTACACCTGCACAATCTTATTTAAAAATAAATAAATAAATAAATAAATAAATTTAAAAAAATGTTGCTCTACTTGGTGGGCAAGTGAATAAAAAGTTTACCAAGAGATGTTCCCCATGATTGGTCTCACTCAGCTACTGTATATCTCAATAAAGTAACCACAACCACTGTCATAGACATGTTTTTAAATTAATACCTAAACTGAACATTATCATCTTTGTAAAAGAAACATTTTGGATAGAGTTATTGTATTGGATGTTATGAGACTGTGCAGGTGTACCAAAATAGCTCACATAAACATGCTGACCAATATATGACCGATAAATGAGTCCTTGAAGAAGTGTGTATCATTCTTTATTTTTCCAAAGACTCGTACGAGCCTGCACAGTGAAACATTCAAACAATATCATCCTTATCTCCGCTTTCTGAATTTGCTCGGCAGCCTGCCAGCAGCCATCTGGCTTCCCCCCCCCCCCCCCCCCCCCCCCCTCCCTCCCCCCCTCTCATTAAGACTTTTAAGAAAACAGCAATAGGTTTTTACCTCTTCATGGAAGATGCCAGCGTGTTCATCTGGTTCCACGTGACGCATTCCAGCTGAGACGCCATTTGGTACAGGTTATCACTGATAAGAAGCAATAGCGCAGTGATTAACACTTTAATTTTGTGGTGACATATAGGACAATTGTGCTATAGAAAAGTTAAAGGCCCACAAGGTCAAAAATTTCAATTCAAACAAAATCCGTCCATTCATTTTCTACAGCACTTGTCCTCATTAGGGTTGCGTGTGAGTTGGAGCCAATTCCAGCTGACTTCGGGCATGAGGTGGGGTACAGAGTGGACTGGTTGCCAGCCATTCACAGGGTACATACAGACAAACAACCATTCACACTCACATTTGCACGAATGCACAATTTAGAGACTTCAGTTAACCCGACGTGCATGTTTTTGGAATGTGGGAGGAAGCCTGCGAAAACCCATGCAAGCTCGGGGAGAACATGCAAACTCGGAGCCGAGATTCAAACCTCAGACTGTGAGGCAGACGTGTTACCCATGACACATCATGCTGGGAAAAAAATTGTGCCTCGAAAGCCAGCAAATCCCAACCTCATCACATGAAATGAATTTGCATTCATCTCCTCAGGTGGGCAGCATTATGTGTGGGCGTGGAAACATTTCATCCCTTCTGCCATAAAGCTACTAAATGCATAAAATGCTAAATAAACCGAGAATAATTTTGCATCTAGTTCTACTGTACGGTAACTGATTTTGGTTGCTATTGATTTAATGATGTATTTTTTATAATTTAATACCTTTACTTTCCTTAACTGTATTATACTGTATATACAGTTGTGCCTTGTGAATACAGAGTTTATCAAGTAACGAGCCGTCATTTGGCCGATTTTCTGTTTTGCTTTGCAAGCAAAAATTTGAGATACAAGCACTGAATGTTGGCAGTGAACTCGACTCACTTTACAACGAGCAGCCATTTGGCAGATTGTGAACAATTCTTCAAAAAAGAGGCTTCAAAATGTTTAATGCCAGTCCCAGTTGAGGTTTAATTACACCTTGTATATTTAAAACAACCACATCACTTTGAATGTCCACTAGCTTAATGCTAACACACAATCCAAAACTCCATAGACGAGCTAACGAATAGCAACTATGTGATGGTGTTACGATGCTTTAAACAACTGATATTTGAACACAGACAGTGCATCAACACATGTCGACAGACAATATAACAATACCCACAGGAATATATTATTCATATATATTCCTGCAGCTCACTGAGTCACTTAAAGTAGTTGTGAAGCTCTTCTTTGTTTGTGTCTGCATCACTGTAATATACTGACCCCGCACCCCACCCCGTGTCCAATTCACACAAACCTGAAGGAGGATTAAACATGATGCACAAATTGTTTAATTCTATACATTCTATTTAATTACAATATTTAAATATATAGTAATTATTACTATAGGTTTTTATAAAGGAGCTATTGTCCTTATTAATCTAGTCACTGTAAAACTGAATTGTCCTTTTGGGATAAAGTATTTTGAATTTGAATCACACGACCTCAGGTCAGGGCGCATAGTGCGTTTTCTTTGGCATACAATCCACACACCGAGTACAATAGTCCAAAACCTGAATTGCCATCACGCGATGTATCTTGCAATAGCTCACGCCAGCCAGTGACAAGTCAGTGTGTGTATTTTGATTTTTCTTTTGCTCTTTTTGCAACAGAAAAAGGGGATGAAAACAATACAAACCGGAAATTAAGTTTTTCAGCACGAGCGTCACTTGCCGTCAAAGTAGAGTGTTTTGTTGTTGACATTTCACCAATAAGAGTGGGCGAACAATTACCCATTTTCGAAAAATGACAGCATTGATAAGAGTGTTTCATCTTTAAAATGTTGTTTTTTGTTTTGTTTTGTTTTTTTAAATTGTGCGTGGCTCCTTAAATAGGAGCATGCTGGTAATATTTATGATACCGAGGGTTCTTCATGTCCCTCCGCTCCCTTTGTGCAGATAATGAAGGGGGATTCCATGGTTTGCTTATTAACACACATCCTGTCCGCCCTCCGCGTTCCTCATTAAAAAACATGGGCTACGAGCCATTCTTTACCTTGGCATATCACACTAGTACACGTACACACACATTTGGAGATGGGACTGTGTTTGCCTGTGGAGGGTGGGGGAGGGGGTGACTCGGTGCCTTGTACGCCACGAACCATGGCATGACATCACTCTGTCCTCGGTATCATTAAAGGCGGGAACGTTTGTGTGTGTGTGTGTGGGGGGGGGGGGGGGGGGGGGGGATTCTGGCTTTCATTCCTTGAGACGTCCTTGAGGGAAGGAGAATAATCAGCTCTGAACTATGGACAACTGTGGAAAGGCTCACTGCTATCTGACATACATATACACTCATTGTATGTGTGCGTGCGCATTTGTTTGACTTTTTCCAGCTCAGGCCATAAGCTGTAACAAAAAACAGCAAAGTCTCTCGTCTCCTCTTATCATCTGCTGCTGTGGTATTTGGGTTGCACATGCTCCTCTTTGTTTTCCCCCAAAACATCCCAACTCGGTATTCAAAGAATTCCAACCCAAGGCACCCCAAGAAATTTTTACATCAAAATGAACACTAAATCAGGTATTTATAAAGCGCATTCTCCTCCTTAATTTACCCACCACCCACTCAATGTCACTAATGTCTAATTTTTTCACAATGTAAAATCATACATATCAACAGTAGATGACTAAATCTTTGTTTTGGCCTGGTGAACACTAGTGGGCAGTTCCCCAAATTTATAAGATTCACCGCCTGGAAACTTTTGGGTTAAGTGGGATTCGAGGCGGTGTGCATAAGGAGGGAGGTACAAAAACAAAGTACCTGTTGTAGTTCCTCAAAAGTAGTGCTTGGTTGCTTGGGCAGGATTCTGCAGGATTGTGGCACCCAAACACAGGGGGGGCAGGAGCATGAGGAGGAGGAGGAGGGTATTGCTGCTCAACTGAAAATAACAAAAAAGTATTCTGTTTATGCAATGTATTGTCGTGGGAGAATAACTGCTATACTAAATTGAGTATTTTAAAAATATACTTTTATGAATGAAACACTGCGTCTCAGGTTCATAATGCATACTATATGGGCAAAAGTAATGGGACATTGTCAATACAGGAAGTGAAAACAGAAGACCCAGCACAGTTCTTGGAGGTCATTGGGTTCTTCTACACCAAACTCATACAAACATAACTTCATGGAGATTGCTTTGTGTCCGGGAATAAAAATCGCAGTTTTGCAATTATTACAGTCTACCTGTATTAAGTTAAAAAGTGCTGTATACTACAACCCCAATTCCAATGAAGTTGGGACGTTGTGTTAAACATAAATAAAAACAGAATACAATGATTTTCAAATCATGTTCAACCTATATTGAATTGAATACACTACAAAGACAAGATATTTAACGTTCAAACTGATCAACTTTATTGTTTTTTGCAAATAATCATTATCTTGGAATTTTAGTTCCAAAAAAGCTGGGACAGGGTCATGTTTACCACTGTGTTACATCACCTTTTCTTTTAACAGCATTCAATAAACGTTTGGGAACTGAGGACACTAATTGCTGAAGCTTTGTCGGTGGAATTCTTTCCCATTCTTGTTTGATGTACAGCTTCAGATGTTCAAGAGTCCAGGGTCTCCGTTGTCGTATTTTACGCTTCATAATGCGCCACACATTTCCAATGGGAGACAGGTCTGGACTATAGGCAGGCCAGTTTTGTTTACCCACACTCTTTTACTACAAAGCCACGCTGTTGTAACACATGCAGAATGTGGTTTGGCATTGTCTTGCTGAAATAAGCAGGGGTGTCCATGAAAAAGACGTTGCTTGGATGGCAGCATATGTTTCTCCAAAAGCTGTATGTACCGTTCAGCATTAATGGTGCCTTCACAGATGTGTAAGTTACCCATGCCATTGGCACTAACACAGCCCCATTCCATCACAGATGCTGGCTTTTGAACTTTGCGTCCATAACAGTACGGATGGTTCTTTTCCTCTTTGGCCCGGAGGACACGACGTCCAAAATTTGCAAAAACAATTTGAAATGTGGACTCGTCGGACCACAGAACACTTTTCCACTTTGCATCAGTCCATCTTAGATGAGCTCGGGCCCAGAAAAGCCGGCGGCGTTTCTGGGTGTTGTTGATAAATGGCTTTTGCTTTGCATAGTAGAGTTTCAAGTCGCACTTACGGATGTAGCACCGAACTGTATTTACTGACATTGAGGGATCAAAGGTCACGGGCATTCAATGTTGTTTTTGGGCCTTGCCGCTGACATGCAGTGATTTCTCCAGATTCCCTTAACCTTTTGATGATATTATGGACGGTATATGATGAAATCCCTAAATCCCTTGCAATTGTACGTTGAGGAACATTGTCCTTAAACTGTTCGACTATTTTCTCACACGCTTGTTCACAAAGAGGTGAACCTCGCCCCATCTTTGCTTGTGAATGACTGAGCAATTCAGGGAAGCTCCTTTTATACCCAATCATGGCACCCACCTGTTCCCAATCAGCCTGTTCACCTGTGGGATGTTCCAAACAGGTGTTTGATGAGCATTCCTCAACTTTCTCAGTCTTTTTTGCCACCTGTCCCAGCTTTTTGGAACGTGTTGCAGCCATAAAATTCTAAGTTAATGATTATTTGCTAAAAACAATCAAGTTTATCAGTTTGAACATGAAATATTTTGTCTTTGTAGTGTATTCAATTAAAAATAGGTTGAACATGATTTGCAAATCAGTGTATTGCGTTTTCATTTGTTTAACACAGCGTCCCAACTTCATTTGAATAGGGGTTGTAAAATTATTCTTAACTGATGGTACACAAACTAATCACCTCTTTTATTGGGTGCGTTCGATTCACTCCAAACTGTGCTCTTCACGCTTTTCAATTATATTTACTCATTTTGTTCTCAAAAAGGTATGATTTTTTTTTTCATGTAATATTCTTTTTTTTAGTGTCACTCTAATTATTATTTGTACATTAAAAATCATGATATTACTATATACGGTGGTGCCTTGGAATATAAGTGACCCAACTTATGAGCGGTTATTCGGCCGATTTTTTGCTTTGACTTTGAGCAAATTTGACATAAAAGCGCTGGATGGTGGCAGTGAACTCAACTCACGTCACAACAAGCAGCGGTTTGGCACATAGTTAACAATTCTTCAAAAAACAGGTTTAATGGCACTCCCAGTTGATGTTTACTCTCAAACTAAACATAAATCAGAGTATTTCACATTGTGTATTTCAAACAACCACATAGCTTGCCTTAGGAAAGTCTGCTTAGCTTAATGCTAACAAACAATGCAAAATGCCAAAGACAAGCTAATGAATAGTACTGTGTCACAGTGTCATAACTCTTTAAGCAACGAATATTTGAACACAAACAGTGAAGTGAAACATGTAGACAGACAAATATAAAAATACTCCCAGTCATATTTTCTTTATCCTCTGTGAAAAATGATTCCGGTAATAATCCTGCAGCTTGGCTTTGTTGTGATCGTCTTTATGTATAGCCTTAAGTCTGTATCATCCTACCCCTACGTGGCCAAGGTGCAAACACCAGGAGGCGCACAGTCACAGTAAATCATTATAAACAGAGAGGTTTTTGTTTTGTTTTGTTTTTGGGGGACGAGGGGGCTTACATTCAATTTAATTATCTGATAATATTTTTATAAAGTACATTATGGAGTGCTATTTTATGTATTAAAAAAAGTTTTTTGTTGTTTTTTTGTGGGGGGGCATTGCTGGTATGGATTAATGGCAATTCCTGTATTTATTTTTTGTATACTATATTTGATAAATTACATTACAATTTGAGTTAGTTTGATTGTGAGAAATCATGCTGTTACCAAATATGGTTACTTGCCCAATAAAGACAGACAGAAGGACACACTGCCTGAAAAAGACATTTTCCCACCTATTTTTCCATCATAGTGCTTTTAGTACAGAATAGCGGCACGGAAAAATAGGCGGGAAACTGGGTAGGTGGGGGGAGAAGTTCCGCAAATATTCCGCCTTCTGTGTTTAGAGTATCAAAACCATAACTGAGGCAGTACGCTGCCTGTGTGTAAGGGACAGGGGTGTGAAGTTTAAACCTCATCACTTTCCCACGCTGTTTTTAGAATGCAATTGTCTACCAAGTAGTTTATGCATCACACGCCAGACACTAGGCTACTAATTATCTGACAGTGGGATGCTGTGTGCTGTGCGAATACGCTGGCTGGTGTGTAAAACGCAAAGGCGGTTAAATGCTGTGGCTATTTTGCGGGATCTCCGTGTGAAAAAGACTGACTTAAATTTGGTCTATAACCGAGTTAGAGACACAAAGAGAGAGGGGGAGAGAGGAAGAGACAGGAAAAACAAAATAAAGAATGATGGGCTCAGTCTATGACCTTGCTGTGAACGCAGCCGTGTTCCAGTAATTGAGTGAGTTTAGCGAGAACGTGCCAGGAAGTAGACTGTTACCAATGTTGTTTGGCGGCGATAGTGTGTCTTCATGCTTGAAGGACAGGCTGGAGAGCTGAGGGGTGTGGTGAGATGCCGTGTGAGCGTAACTGGGGTTCCCGTCTAAGCCCATTGCACCATAACCTAAAGAAAAAGACAGTGACAAAGTGCTACGTGAATCACTAAATGCAAAAATAGTTTCTGGTTCTTGGCAAACAAACTTTTCTTATTTTCTTCCTTCCATTCACAGTGGGCCTTGTGTTAATGTTTAAATTGAGAAAAACTGAAAAACAAGGTTCTAGGATAACAAATCGCAATGATGCTACCTGAATTTTAGTTATTAAAATGGGAATATAGTTTTTCTCAAAGATGCAAGTTCAAGCAGAAGTTAGGTATTTTCAAAAGTCAGTCCTTGGAGGGCCGTTGAGAGGTTTCTCCTGAAAAAAAAAAAAAGACTCACAATCTCTTACTTAAATCCCCGCAGCTTGCAGAGTAGTTTATCACTTCATCAAAAAGTACTTCACTAGCGAGCGAACAAGAGTGCATTGCACAGTGTCTGTGGAAGTCACATCAGCGCACACGTCCACAGTTCAACCTCTGACCTCCGAGTAACGAGCCCCAGCAGACTTGACGGAGCTTTGTTTGCAGGATGGAGATTCATATTTATGTTGCAAACGAAAGTCTCAAATTCAGATGACAAATCCAGATTGCAGAATCCACAATGATTTTTTTTCCAAAAACACCATCATTAGTTATAAATGATATAAATAAAACAAACATGCAAATCTTACAACTGTTAACCCCAACTTGGAAATTTTTGGAAACTAACAATTTGATTGTCATGACATTTATTGTAGTATTACAAAAGTAGTGATATTGTAGTGTTACAAAAACATTTTAAGTCATTAATTTTATTAAAAATCTACTATAATAGGCTTAAATTCCATCTATATCTATCTATCTATCTATCTATCTATATATTTATATATATATATATATATATATATATATATATATATATATATATATATATATAGTTAAGCATTACCTTTTTAATGATCATATCACCTGTCATTATTGATTGGCTGAGTGTTTTACTGCTTTGTGGCGTACGACGTCTATCTCAATTTTGGTCTAAGTTGGTTGCTTGCTATATGAAGGTCAACATTATTAAAATACAAGTGTATTTTTTGCATGACAAACCCAATACAATGCATTTGGACAAATGTGGTCAGGACATGTATTTTACAATAGCAACAACACAGTGTACTGATAAATGAGGTAGATAACAAAAACACTAAATGATCATTATTTTTTAACAGACGCATGCACAAGCAACTATATTCGTTACATTTGAACTGTTTCATGATATACCTCTTTTATCTATTATAAATGTGGTGCATCACAGTGGGTTACAACCTTACTCAGTTTTGTCAGAGAGGTATTAATGTAACATGTTTATTATTGTTTGCAGTGGTGTAGATGGAAAGGTAAAGGTACGCCATGTTGGAAAAAGGTCACAGTATGATGCAGCCTAGTTTTACACCACTACAAACTACAAACAACAATTGTCTATTAATACTGTAATAGTAATAGAGTGAAGTAATCACAAGTGCGTTTACCTTTTCTTAGGATTATGTGGCTTTATGTATTTGTAGTGTGTATGTATTGGGTTCTTTGCGCCTCAGACCAAAGACAATTTTTTTGGCACTATGTGACAGACAATAAACTGGTTTTAAATTGAATTTAATAAAATTTGTAACTCTAGATCAGGGTTTCTCAAACTTAGGGCCCCTGGTCAATTTTCATTGGTGTGTCGATTTTCATGGGCTTTGTCTGTAGATACATAATATGTTATTCAATTTTAAGGAAACCGTGCTCTGGAGGAACACTTTAAAAAAGTGCCCATGATTATTTCATCTAAGAAAACAGGTTGAGGTGCAGCAGGACTATAGTTGGATGTGTGTGTCTGTCAGAGTGCTTCCAGAAAAGTGTCAAGTTGGCTCCTGACACAGGGCATGTTGCCCTAGTAAAGCACATAACATCCTGCCTAGACACAACACCGCTGACAAACTCAACAAATAGGGGATGTTTCCAAGAAGATACTTATCCCTTGAATTGTTCAAATCTGCATAAAATTGGAATGACAATGTTTACCTTGGTTCCTGGATGAAGGAGGACTGTCCACACAACCGGGGAGGTATGTTCCATTGGGAAAAACCCTGGGTTGGCCTGGTGCTGGATCTCCAAAGGCCCCCACCCGACATGGGCCCGAGCCTGTAAACTGGCCCGAGAAATGCAGCGTGAAGGCCCCGAGTCCACAATGGGGATCCTCAATAGGGTCAGCGGTCCCCCAGCTCGGCTCCTGCTTGATGAGGGAGTGGTGAGAGGGCAGGGTGTTGTAGGGAGAGCCGGGATGGAGGTCCAACAGTTGTGTCCACTGGCCGCAGCCGCCTCCTGCCCCACCTAGGGGGGGCACCTGGGGGCCTGGAGTCAGGAGAGTCAGATCTCGGACATCCGAGCCCATCGACATGGCGCCACACGCTTCGGTCAGCATTGGGGTACGAGAGTTGAGATGTCCAAAAAAGAAGGATGGAATTCCGGTGAAGGAGATGACAAAGTCAAACAAAACAGACGTCAGAGCTCACAAACTACCAAGCCATCATTCGAGCCTGAAGTCGGGAAACATATCAAGAATGTGATGATGACCAAAATGGAGGTGTGCCTGCTGCCCACTGTATGTGCAGTTAAGTGGCAGTGTGTGTGAGGGTATCACAGCCTTGTTCCTGCGCCTCTACAATGTCTGGCTTGTCTTTAGCCCCCCGAAGACTCAAATACTGGCTATAGTCACAGGCCAGGGGGCGGAGCCAGGAAGGTTTTTGGTGACTCGAAAGCCTTACCCTGACCCTCACTGACTTCTCAGCAGGCTCTGACTAATCACACACTTGTATTAAGTTTGGCCAAGTTTAAGTGTGGCTCACTTTGTGCATTTGTGTAAATGAAAAATAAGAGGGTTCTCTCAAAAGAATAAGACAACGTTTTAAACAGCTATAACAGCTAAGTACAAAATTAGCAATCCTCCCTAAACTTGAGCAAAATAAATTGTTTTCATGATTAATTTTTGTGGAACTTGTTTATGGTACTATTTCATTATTTTTAAAACAAAAATACAGTTCAAATAAGAATCCATACAATCAAAAACAGAGTAATTACAGAACTTTCGAACATACCCTGACCTAAAGCCTGTGATGCTTCTGACTCATCCCATTAGTCTGAAACATAGCATACTTTCGTAATAGTTTCATAATAGGATGAAGTAAGAAGATGAAAGACATGTCAGTAACAGTAAGTCTAACACAATGTTTTTAGAATTTAGGCTTTGTGAACTAGAAATATGAAAACGGGTTTCAAAAACTGACTTTTGGAAATAATGCAAACCCTAAATGTTTGAAAAAACATACAAACTGCATTGCTTTGGAGCGCAATCAAAAATGCTTACACATGAGGATAATTAATAATGTTCTGACCTGCTCTATAAATAAACATGCAGCTCCACAGGAATGCAACTCAGATGTCATCAGTTAATTTCAACATTACAATTACATACAACCACGCAATTTACATGTATGAAAACAGAGAGGAAGAGAGTGCAAACTTAATAACTCCCAACCCTTCTCAAGAAATTAATAACTGTCAGCTTCCTTCTTTGTATAAGGCTATATAATAATAACACATAATAGATTAAATCACAATAATACATTAATGTGACCTACAACCTGTACAACTCAATTGAAAAAAAAATAGAGAGTGTAAGTAAAAAGAAACAACTGAGATGTGGTTGCACAAGTGTGCACACCCTCTCATAACTGGGGATGTGACTGTATTAAGAATTAACAAATCACATTGACGCTCATGTTAATGGGATTTAAAGCACACCTGCCATTTAGATTGTATAAACATAAAATAAACTTAATATGTTCTACCTGGGCGGCACGGTGGGCGACTGGTTAGAGCGTCAGCCTCACAGTTCTGAGGACCCGGGTTCAATCCCCGGCCCTGCCTGTGTGGAGTTTGCATGTTCTCCCTGTGCCTGCGTGGGTTTTCTCCGGGCCCTCCGGTTTCCTCCCACATCCCAAAAACATGCATTAGTTGGAGACTCTAAATTGCCCGTATGTGTGACTGTGAGTCCGACTGGTTGTTTGTTTGTATGTGCCCTGCGATTGGCTGGCAACCAGTTCAGGATGTACCCTGCCTCCTGCCCGATGACAGCTGGGATAGGCTCCAGCACGCCCGCGACCCTAGCGAGGAGAAGCGGCTCAGAAAATAGATGGATGGATGTTCAACTAGGCTTTTTCTGACATTTTTTGAAGACACATCTTATAGTAGTAGCCTGCAAGGCACACTGAAAAAGTATAACCCTGTCATTTATTTTTTAATTCAAATTCTTGAAAAATGTTTGTTTCCTCGTTTCAAGTGATGTAACTGCATTTTCTTTACTGTCATTCAAATTCACAGCACAGCACAGCATCAAACTGAAATACGTATTCCATTTTGACCAAATTATTAATTTTTTTTAATCGAATGGGATTTGCGCATGCATTGCGGACTTGGACGGAAGGAGTAATGCTGACTGACATTGGTAAACTTGCATTTCGGCAACGTTATGGTTCGCTTAAAGTAATTTATGTTTTTATGTCCTTGAATGGACGTAATATTCAGCCCTTGAATCTGATGCACTATTGTCCAGTAGCCTACTGGGCACGGCAGGAGCTGCTGCTTAAACGTACATATTTCTCTCACATAAACCACAAACATGGCATAAGACGTTAAAAATAACGACGGTGAAAGAGTCTGCCTTATGTGCAGCTTATATAAGTGTGTGAATGTGTATGAGCACTGAAACTTGCTGCTGTGCTTCTAAGCTAGCAAGAGCTAAAGTTTTGCCTAATGCTGGTATTGTTTGTCCCAACATTCAAACATGGATTACATGAAAAACACTTTCAGGTTAAACTTTCAGGATACACTCAATCAATCATTTTCATTGACTCAAAGCTAAAATATTAAATGTGAGGGACTAGTTTGTAAAAATATTTAAAAAAATAAAAAATAGAAAAAAATTAAAAAAGACATTTGATTGCAACTGTGTCTGCCATTACAAGTTACTGTATGCAGTGTTATTTTTTTTCAGTGAATGGTCCAAAGAGAGCATCCACAGCATTAGAGGACTCTCGCTGTTCAGTCGAGAGAAGGGCACTTGAGAATTTAGTGATGATCATCAAGTGGGGAAAATATGGCACAACTGTGACATTAACTGGAAGTCCTGCTAAAATTGATGAGAAGAAAACCGTTCAGGAGGCTGCCAAGAAGTCAACAGCAACACGGAAGGAGCTGCAGAAATTTCTGGCGAGTACTGATTGTTTAGTACATGTGACAGCAAACTCGGTTTTCTTCATTGTCTGGGATATGGTGTAAGGTGGCAAGACTCAAGAGCCTCATCTTGCAAATACAAACATTCAAGCCCAGCTACGTTTTGCAAAAAACACACTTGAAATCTCCCAAATGCATGCGGAAAAATATATTATGGTCCGATGAAACCAAAATTCCAAAAGGATAAGTTTGGTGCAAACACAATACTGCTCAGCATCAAAATTAAAACACCATACTTACAGTGAAGCATGGTGGAAGCAGCGTTATGATTTGGAGGTGTTTTTCTTTAGCTGGAACTGGGGCCTTTGTTGAAGTGAAGTGAATTATGAACAGTTCCAAGTACCACTCAGTGTTAGCACAACACCTTCAGGCTTCTGCTAGAAAGCAAAAAAAAAAAACAAATACATAAATTTAAGCCTACTACAACATCTAAACTTTATTTTGGGTTAAATCAGAGGCACTGTAAATGATGGTAGTTTTGCAAACTCCCATTTAACAATTTTAAATGTGAAATCAGTAATTTTAAATTAGTAATTTTGCCAAGTCATTCTGACAAAACAATTCTGAACACAGTCACATCCCTGTTATAAGAGGGTGTGCAACCACATTATCTAAGTTGTTTATTTTTGCCTCCTCTTGAGAAAGTAGGTCACATTAATGTTGGAAAAAGTTTTGAAATGATCTTGGTCTCATTTTTTTGTGTCACTAAAATATGGCATTTCAACAGGAATGTGAAGACATTTTTACGGTGGCCTGGAAGTGTCAAACAATATAACAAATTGTGAAACACTAACATTTCAGAAAACAAATTAACAAAAGATTAAACACTATAACATTTGAGAAAATAAATTAACAAAACATTTTAACATTTCAGGAACCACAAAAACAAAACACTTTAACATTTCAGAAAACACAAAAACAAAACACTTCAACATTTCAGGAAACACTAAAACAAAAGCAGAAACACTTTTACAAAAAGACGAACCAAATTACAATTACGGACACCCGGAAAGGGAGGGGCCCATTTCACAGACATTCTTGGAAATCCCACGGCTTTTCTCGGCAAGACCCGCCCCGCTTCAACATCATTGGCTCCTGCATCGCGGCAAGGGTAGGCTACACAGATGGAACGTCATGTCCATCCCAAATAGCGATTGGATATATTGACGCCCTGAACAGCGAGCCTGTATAGGCGTTTGATGCTGTGTATACAATATATTGTACTTGATCACATTTCTTAAACCATAAAAAGATAGATTAAGAGTTAAGGAAGAAGCAGGTTGCTAAAGAGAGAGAGAATGCTGACGAGAATTAAAGGGAACGTGTGTAGCCTACCCTTCCCGCAATGCAGGAGCCAATCATGTTGAAGCGGGGCGGGTCTTGCCGAGAAAGGCCATGGGATTTCCAAGAATGTCTGTGAAATGGGCCCATCCCTTTCCGGGTGTCCGTAATTGTAATTTGCTTCGTCTTTTTGTACAACACCAATTCCAATGAAGTTGGGACGTTGTGTTAAACATAAATAAAAACAGAATACAATGATTTGCAAATCATGTTCAACCTATATTTAATTGAATACGCTACAAAGACAAGCTATTTAATGTTAAAACTGATAAACTTGATTGTTTTTTGCAAATAATCATTAACTTGGAATTTTATGGCTGCAACACATTCCAAAAAAGCTGGGACAGGTGGCAAAAAAGACTGAGAAAGTTGAGGAATGCTCATCAAACACCTGCTTGGAACATCCCGCAGGTGAACAGGCTAATTGGGAACAGGTGGGTGCCATGATTGGGTATAAAATGGAGCTTCACTGAATTGTTTAGCTTGAACATTAAATATCTTGTCTTTGTAGTGTATTGTAGGTTGAACATGATTAACAAATCATTGTATTCTGTTCTTATTTATGTTTAACACAACGTCCCAACTTCATTGGAATTGGGGTTGCAAAAGTGTTTCTGCTTTTGTTTTAGTGTTTCCTGAAATGTTAAAGTGTTTTGTTTTTGTGTTTTCTGAAATGTTAGTGTTTTGTGTTTTGTTAATTTGTTTTCTGTAATGTTAGCATTTTGTGTTTTGTTTTTGTGGTTCTTGAAATGTTAAAGGGTTGAAATTTTTGTTAATTTGTTTTCCGAAATTTTAGTGTTTCACAATTTGTTATATTGTTTGGCACTTCCAAGCCACCGTATTTTTTATATCCACTGTATGTAAATACATAAATGAGCTTGATTGGTCGACATGATGTCATCATCTTTGGACAAATTAAAGATTTATATGGAATGGCACAGACTTATTCCACCAAAGAGGTCCGCCTCACTAGTCACATTACAAGATGTATTTTGAAATGCCCCCCCCCCCTGCAAATTAACTCTGCAAAGAAACCGACTCTTGATACCATCAAGAATGGAGTGTGAATTCAATATAGTGGATCGTGGGTATCAGGCATTTCCCGTCATCACCATCTGGAATATTCATCTACAATTCCGTCCGTGAATGTCTGTGACCTCAACATAAGTGGTGAGTGACTTGATTTGGGATTCAGGGGACACACATTCAGAGAGGAGGAAGAAAATGCCATTCTTAGGGACTCAAACTGGCCACCCTGAATTGCAAATATTACACTGTCATGACATAATAATTGTACACTGTGGCTCCTTGCAAATTCCAGTTGGTTGTTGAGTAGCTGTTGAGTAAACGAAAGTCGATGGTTCAATATCCATGTTATTGTAAATCCTGGTATCAATATGAAGTAGGTTCCCTTTTACAGTTACAACAGTTACAACAGTTGTTGGAGTGTATCTTTGGGGATTTTTTTTGTCCATTCATCCAGAAGAATATTTGTGGTGGTCAAAGTGAGAGAAAGCCTGTTGGCTCTCTATTCTATTCTAGGAACTTGCTTTGTGCACTGGGAACAGAAAGGACCTTCCTCAAACTGTTCCCACAATGTTGATCACATAGAACTGTCCAAAATATCTTGGAAATATGAAGGAAGAAGGAAGATTCAGGGGGAAATTAGGGGAATAGTTGAACTATAGATATGCGGTTGACTCAATAGTTTTTTTTTTCCCCAATGTAGACTCTCACTCAGAATGTCTGAACTCCTGTCTTCATGCGATTGTTGAATTGAGGAGAATAATGTCTTCTTAAGGAGCTGTGCCAAAATGGATTTTTGCAGCTATAGTTGAACTTGTCATAGCCTGGTTACACCCAAGTTCTAAAAGATCAATGTATTGATTCCTAGAGTCCTGATTGATTCATTCACTAAGAGGCGTGGCTCAAAAACCTCCAGTCCATAATTTATATTTACAGTCTATTTCCTGGGTATTGGGTAATAGGGTATTTTACGATTCCAGAAAAGACAAAATCCTCTCTGACTTATTCTGGGAATTAGTATAGCCGCAAAGTCATATTCCAGAAGAACACCCGTACATTTAGAGAATGTCCACATAGCTGACTTAAATATGGAAGCAGAGAAAAATTATTTCTCTCTCAACAATTGCCAAAACATCCGGAGTCCACCCATTATAAACAAACAAGGACGATAAATAATGTGCTATGAGTGCAAAAGGTTGTGGCACAATTGGGGAAATCTGGCCAAAATATTTGCTGTTAAGCCAAGGCAAACGCTGACCGTACCTTCCCCACCGGAGTCTTTAGCGGGGATTCATCAGAGGTGACGGGTCAAAGAGAAAACAAGCCCTTCAGTCAACGTGACGGATGGCGGTCCCCAAACACGCCCATTCTTCTTCAGATCACTCTGTGGTTAACTCTGGGTTTAAAACAACATCAGAACGGAGAGGAAGGCAAACGGTCACTACTAGCCGTGACCCTTAACAAGAAACACACAAGAGCCAAACTTTCTCCAGCGTCATGAGGGAATTGGAGAAGGCTTTGTCTCAGCCAAAAAGCCACATGATAAACTACGCAAATATGTGACCTAGCAGGACACGTGAAAAAGACATTACTTTTTGGTATTTGAACACAAATCTGTTTGCACGTATCTATAGATGGGCTGTTCTTGACAGTTTTTTTTTTTTAAATGCAAAAACACTTTAACATGACTGTCTTTTTAAAAAATCCACTCATCAGTTTTAAAATTGACGCACCTCTCACGCAATTCTGCAGGTGTTATTTTTGTATTAAATATGCAGATAACACACTAAACAACTGTGCTTTTCAGCAGCGACTTACTTTCTCATCTGTGGCCTCTTTGAAGTAGTTACAACTTAATGTATTGCACTGCTACTTACTAACTCTTTGTAACAACAGGAGATAGCAACGAGGAACATGCAGCACATCACCAGTTCCGCCTCGACACACACCAGACACTATATTCTGTAATGACTACAAATAGACTGGTGGGCCACATTTGTGTTTTTCTGTCAAGGAATTATGCTACTTCCTGATTAATTGAGTGGTGGTAGATCCCATTATTATTCTGGGTGCTGGACGGTTTCAATGATGCTATTACGAAAATCAATTCTTCTTTAAACCTAATGGTTACTTTGAACAATCCACCAGCTCTCTAAAAAGTTATTTATTTATTTTTGTGTAATCCTGTTTGTACATGTACTGGAATTTACGGTTTTACCATGCCAACATGACTGCTGTAAAAAACTTTATTCAAATGGAACATATTTTGTCAAAACAACTTTGTCTAGTATTTGGGAAGTAATAATGTCTCTATGGTGCCTCAGTAAACATGTGAAATCTGAATTAAAAGAATAATTCCAGACATTTTTCTCCAGAGAGGCCTGAAGTCAGGTCAATCGAATTTCTCGAGCTTATCTACGTCACTAGCAAAGATCTCCCCCTTCCCTTTCTGCTTCCGGGCCAGCACTGTCAACATAACAAACACGTGTGCTCTCACAAGTGGGTCTCTACACGGAGGCAACCAATTTGAGGAAAGTGGGTCGTCTTACCCAAATCTGGACAAAGTGGATACAAAACTGGGTCAAACAGAAGTACCTGTCAGAGGGGCCTTTTCTAGATACTCGTATGATAAAACCAAGGTGTGTGTGTGTTTTTTTTTTTTCCATAATTTGACACTTTTATACTAAGTCCATGTGAGAGGGTCACTCTATGGAGGACTAAATAGCCAAAATACACGACCTTTAACAACAAAGTTAGAGGGAACCTGGATGAGATGTTTGTACAGTACCACTGAAATCTCATTGTTGGAAGGGCAGAATTTTGATACAGCTTTTATACTGGATCTCATTAGATTGTGCAGGGTACCTAATAGTATGGTTAGTTCATGTTCAAATACATCTGGGGTAATTGGATGTATATTAAGGAGGTCTTAAACTCTTTCAAGTGCTTTTTCCAAAGAGGATAGTCATTGTTCCATATTATCTTTAATGAACAAGCAATGGTCGTGAATTTTTTTAATACTCCCTCCTATCAACAGTGAGCGCACTTCAAAGAGTCACATATCAGAAGCTGTGATAAGACGAAGAGAAGAACAATCTGTGGGAGAGTGAGTATCTCCACACTATATGTGTGTCAGACACAACACTTGTCCACTGATGTTTAACACATGCAGTTCTTTTGCCTGTTTCGCTTCACCTCCAACCTCAACCACTAAACCCAATATTCCCCTCTCCAGTTTAAACACATAAATAACGCTTTAGTGATTTAGTGCATTATTTAGCTTTTGGTTCTGGTAAAATATTTGTGGTAAAATTCATAAATAATGTTTACCAAAGAAAAGTGAAACCTTCAAAGGTGAACACTACATATCGGTACCATGACATTTTTATTAAACTAAATAAAAGAATATAATGGCACTTTGAAGACACCTGAACGACATATAATGGATATACCAGCACAATCTAAAGAGATCCAATGCAGCAGTTGTATTGAGAAAAGTGCTTTGATAAAGATAATGCTCAATTTTGATTTCCAGTGTCAGAAGTATGTATTTACCAAATTGCTTATTTTGCATGAGTAGTGGAGAACCGTACTACATCATACTGAAAGGTGTCTCTAATATCTTGTCTCTCTAATGTAACAAAAAAGTAATAAAATACTAGAAGCAGCTCTTATTACAATGCTGTACAGTTCTACACCACCGCAAACTACAACCACAATAATAAACACTGTTAAATTAAAACAGTATGTTATCATAACTGAGCATTTTTATACAGCTTTTGTACTGGCTCTAATTTAGTTTTTCCCAAAAATAAAATCTTGGTAAAAGTGAGACAAAAATACATCACACAGAGGAGGACAGTTGCAATCTACAACCCCAATTACAATGAAGTTGGGACGTTGTGTGAAACAAAAAAACAGACCACAATGATTTGCAAATCATGTTCAACCAATATTTAATTGAATACACTACAAAGACAAGATATTTAATGTTCAAACTGATAAACTTGATTGTTTTTAGCAAATAATCATTAAATTTGAATTTTATGGCTGCAACACATTCCAAAAAAACTGGGACAGGGTCATGTTTACCACTGTGTTACATCACCTTTTCTTTTAACAACATTCAATAAACGTTTGGGAACTGAAGACACCAATTATTGAAGCTCTGTAGGTGGAATTCTTTCCCATTCTTGCTGAATGTACAGCTTCCGCTGTTCAACAGTCCGGGGTCTCCATTGTCGTATTTTACGCTTCATAATGCACCACACATTTTCAATGGGAGAGAGGTCTGGACTGCAGGCAGGCCAGTCTAGTACCTGCACTCTTTTACTAAGAAGCCACGCTGTTGTAACACATGCAGAATGTGCCCCATCTTTACTTGTGAATGACTGAGCAATTCAGGGAAGCTCCTTTTATACCCAATCATGGCACCTACCTGTTCCCAATTAGCCTGTTCACCTGTGGGATGTTCCAAACAGGTGTTTGATGAGCATTCCTCAACTTTCTCAGTCTTTTTTGCCACCTGTCCCAGCTTTTTTGGAACGTGTTGCAGCCATAAAATTCTAAGTTAATGATTATTTGCAAAAAACAATAAAGTTGATCAGTTTGAACATTAAATATCTTGTCTTTGTAGTGCATTCAATTAAATATAGGTTGAACATGATTTCCAAATAATTGTATTCTGTTTTTATGTTTAACACAACGTCCCAACTTCATTGGAATTGGGGCTGTAGTACACAGCACTCTCGCAATAGCAATAAATGTATCATATGTATCATAAATGAAACTTTTTTTTTTTTTGCGAAAACTTCCTTCAAATATTTTTAAGGTTTATACAGTTAGAAACTTGCATAAATGCGCTCGTTAACCAATGTCTCATCCGAGCAGGTGCATGTGTGTCATGTTCAAGGCCGGCCCGTTATCAGCGCTTTACAGTAAACTGCGGCCTCTTCCGTGTTGTCACGCCCAGCAGCAGCTGTGGCCAGCAGGGCGTCAGCAGGCAACAAAAAATATTGCACATATCTCCAGCGGTTAGTGTGCATATGTTGTCATCCACCACAACAACAAGCTAACATGCACACGATGACTTATTCATGAGTGCAATGATTGGGGTGGGGGGGTACAAATGGCTACTGTCAGCATGGAACTGAAAATTTCAGGGGTGAATATTACCCCTGAAATTCTCAATCCCAGCAGGCTAAAAACCTTTCACTAGAAATATCTGAAAATGTGTTTGATGCCATAAGTCTGATCTTTTGACCCAGTTTTGATCCATTCCTCACAAAACAGTTAATGTTCTCTAACCTAAGATACTCTCTACATGAGGGGTCCTCAATTAAATGTTCAAGAATTATATACACAATTTCAGAAAGATAACATTTTATTATATTTATTGTTGATTTCACACTGAAACAGAAAGACTAATGAAACACTTTTAAGAATAAATAAAGTAGGTTTAAAGATGACTACAGGGTGTCCCAAAAGCCGCCATACACATACATACTTTTTTGTATTGCCTACCTCACACACAGCTACTCCCTCCACTCACAATTCTGAATTTCAGATTTGATTGGCTGAGTCGTGTCACGTGGGAGGAGTCACAGTGCATTTCCTACATTTACTATTGTAATGACCAGAAAAGCTGACGGACACCTGCGATGGATTAAATAAGACTACTGTATAGCGTGTAGAAGTTGTACGTCTTAAATTATAAGAATTGATCAAAATAACAATGTCTTGATCCATATACAAAGGCATCTGGTTCTGGAGCCAGACCGGAATCCACCTATTGAGAACCTGCTCTGCATCATCAACACGGATGAGATAGGCTGTATTGTTATCTCAAAAGTGAAAGGTCATGCAGTGTAACGTGCCTCTAATTAGTGGCATCTTTCGCTTCGAGCCAGATGTATTGGATGCTAACTTTTGTTTGAATATGTCATCTTAAAACTTGCACAAGACTGTGAGTGTGTGTAATATAAACACCCTTCGATGACAAGAGGTCACTCCATCATGGAGAGAGCCGCCGTTGTACTGCAATGACTAATTTTTTTTTTTTTTTTGCAGCTGCCATGAGGTTGAACGAGAGCACACACATTCCACGTCGGGGGATGAACGACCCTGAAGTGGCCATGATTGATCACCATGGTGCTTTCAGTGATATGAAGCTAAGCGATATGGCTTGAGTGCAGCAGTTGTTATTGTACTAATGTTCTTAGTGGGGTTATACAATTATAGCTGAATGCCTGACGTTAATTGACAATTAATTGTAGTACATCGTAGGTGATCCTGATGATAACAAACTCTGTTTGACTGAATATGTAGATGTGAAGGAGATAATTAATCACAAGGACTTAGAAACTATCAGAAGAGTAAATAATATAGACTTACACAAGCAATCAACCAATACTTCCGCACATCTTGTGAGTTTCCAGGTCAGTGGCAATCTAAAGGATTATGTCAACAATGGTGATTTGCTTGTTCTGTGGCTTTTGGTTGTTTATTGTGTCTTTATGAGACTTTACATCCAAGCAGTAATCCATGATTATGGACATGTATTATTGTTTTTACATTCTATTTTAAATAGAAGTTATCTTTTTACAGTTCTATGACAGTGAACATGTAAAAATGTTATTTAGTTGAACCCTGGAAGGGACTCATTCTATTTCCATTATTTCCTATAATAGACATACCGTATCTAAATCTGGTGGACCAGCATCTTGGAACAGGTTGTATACTTCGTCGGTTCCACTGTACGTATAATATATGCTTTAATTTTAATAAAAATTTGAGCTTTGGGATTGTTGGTGTTGCATGTTTACATGAACATGCAGATAACCAATGACGTATTTGAGCTAAATATGAGAGTTGTTTGTTTGCAAAGTGCTTCACTTGTTCCAAAGGTGCTACATTTCTACTTTGGTGATAGAGCATGATTAAAAAAAATGCTACTAATGATACTTCCAAAATGCAGAATTTAAACATCTTTTGTATTATCATACCATATAATGATGTACAGTATATAATGACAATGACATCAATGATATATCTCATTCCCTCACCTAATGAGAACCAATAAATGAATCAATAAGGAATCAGATTGATAAACAGTATCAGTCATGGAATCGGAATCGCTAAATTCTTATTCATTCCCATCCCTAGTCGATGGTATAAGTAAAATGCTGTAGTAATATATTCCGATATCTCACCAAACAAACTAAATGTGTTTTTTTGGCAATAAATCCTGCTCACCAGCTCTTCCAGGTCCTTCCCTCAGGTGGGCGCTACCGAACAATGCAAACTAAAACTAGCAGACATTCCAACAGCTTCTTCCCTCTTGCCATCAACTTCTTAAACAGCTAACTTACAATTCCATTGCAACATGCTGCCAATTTTTTGTCTCGAGTTTGTTGTCACCTTTCTGTCGGGCCAATTATACATTACCCAGGCACTCACTGTAGTAGTCTCGCCACCCTGCACTATTTGCATATCTGTTGTTGACCAATACTGGCCACTCATGCCAGAGTCACATCTGCACCACTTGCAGACTGACAGAAGAGTATCTGCAACATTTGCACAATCGACATTGTCCCAGATTATCGCACTACTAGTCACTTTAAACTGCAGACATTCCTTGAAGTCTCGTCGCCCTTTGCACAATGGTCAATGCACCGGACTATTGCTATATTAGTCATTCAAACTGCTCTAATTGCTAGAGCACTGCATCTTTTTGCACAATCGTCCAAAATAAATAAATAAATAAAAATTTAAAAAATTGTACCAGCATTACCAGATTACTAGCAACCTTTTATTGCTCAGTGACTGTTTTTCTCAATGTCTTTATGTCTCAAAAGTAGTCACTGCCAATTGACTGTCTGTTGTCGTAGTAGAGCGGCTCCAACTACCGGAGACAAATTCCTTGTGTGTTTTTTTTGGACATACTTGGCAAAATAAAGATGATTCTGATTCTAATGATTAATGATTCTAAAAAAAAAGGTATTCCTTTTGACTTGTAGAAGCCAGTTTTGTCTGAAAATATGAAGATTATACTGGCTTGGGCTTCTATAAATTCATCCTCTGCAGTAAAAGGCATCTACAGTGTTTGTTTCTTGCATGCAAAAAAAAAAAGGACGGGGGTCTCAGTTTATAAGTAATTAACAAGCAATCGGCCTCACTTTGGGAAGCGCAAAGCAAGTCATGCAATGCATCCTGACAAGGTCACTGACTGATAGATGAGCCTGAGCGAGGGGGATTTTTCAGAGCTGGTGAAGGCAGGCAGAACTGTGGGAACCAGACAATTAGTGGGTGGAAGGTAGGCGGCCATGTTGGACGATGACCATGAGGCTGCTTTACATGGATACTCACCGCTTGGCCGGCAGACAGCGAGAGAGGCCGCACCTGGGCTCAACTGACTCTTAATACACAGCCATTTATCTTGTAGGAGACTGAGTGGGCAATTTGCCATCAACATCAAAAGAATCACCACTACAGAGGTGTTACTGGTATTCTAGGGAGTTACAGCAGCCCCTAGCGTCCCGCTGTCACTGCCCATGCTTTGGTGATGCTTTTGACTACACGCCTGTCTGTTGTCATTTTAAATGCAATATTACAAATCACACAAACAACGCAAATCATTTGTGATTTAGTATATAATTGAGACTGAAAATGTCCCCAAAAAATTTAAACAAAATTTAAAAATTAAAAAACACACATAACCCTTCCATGTCATGATTGTGGAACCAAGGATAAACCAGTTTACCAATAAAATGTGATATACGCACCTGTTCACAACGGCCTGAGCATCCAACAGTTCCTGACCAAGAACAACAGTCGTGCTGGAGTAACATCTCTATTCACCCAACCTGGCTCAGTTTGATTTTTTTCCTCTTTCCCAACCTCAAGGGTGTCATCAAGTCGACCCATTTAGAAGACGTGGACGACATCAAGATGGCCATGACAACTGAGCTGCGGAGGATCCTGGAAGAATGTGGTTCTCAACTGTTGTCACCCTGGGATCCACAGAAGGACAATAAAGAACATTTATTTAAAAATAATCTCAAAAAAACATGTATTGTATTGTATTTTTAAACGCTGTTTCAGATGAATTTGACGTACTGCCAAAAGCATATTACTCGCTATGACGTCCACTAGCCAAATGCTGAGACGCACTTGTTGACAAATAGCTAGCGCGTTAGGCAGGTACAGGGTTTCCCTGTTATTTGCGGGGGATAGGGACCAAGCCCTGCCGCTAATAGCGAAAATCTGCACGATTTTGACACCCCCCAAAGGTTTATAATTGACATAGATGCCACAAGATGGTAGCAAAGCACTAAATGAAGCTCCTCAACTGATTTTAACATAGTTCCTTGGCACCAACACCAAGAATGCGCCAAAGCAATATATTATATCAGTATTTCTTAACCTGGGTTTGATCAAACCCCAGGCGTGGTGAGTCAGACTCAGGGGTTTAGTGGAGGTCAAGACACACACCTCTAACTGCTATGAAAGCCCTAGAGATACTCAAACTGTTCGTTACATCATCTTTGTGAGCCAATCCTTTTCGAGGATGGTGGACATAAAAGGAAGAAAGTAAAGGAATAGATTTTGTGGCAAAAATTATTCAAAAAGCAACAGAATCACCATATGAACACAAACAGATGGATGACTGTGATTATGATGACATACTGTCTGTATTTTTTCAACATATTACGAGTTTGATTTTTGAGTTAATAATCCCTAGATATCCATGCATCCATCCATTTTCTTTACCGCTTATCGTCACTTGGGTCGCGGGCTGCTGGAACCTATCCCAGCTATCTTTGGGCGGGAGGCGGGGTACACCCTGAACCAGTCGCCAGCCAATCCCAGGGCACATAGAAACAAACAACCATTCACACTCACATTCACACCTACAGGCAATTTAGAGTCTTCAATCAACCTACTACACATGTTTTTGGGATGTGGGAGGAAACCGGAGTGCCTGGAGAAAACCCACCCAGTCACGGGGAGAACATGCAAACTCCACACAGGTGGGGCCGGGCTTTGAACCCCGGTCCCCAAACTGTGAGGCAGATGTGCTAACCAGTCGGTCACCGTGCCGGCAATCCCTAGATATCGATGGCAAATTTTATGCAGATGCAAGAGGTATGCAATTCAGTACAGTGGGATTGTTTGGCTTTAGCAAAGCATCGAGGATGGCGGACAAACCTCCGATGGTGTTCTTGAAGCTATTCGCTGTTGCTTTTCACGGACTCAGCTTTTTTGTCTTTGTCATAGTGAACAAGATTCTGCTCACCAATTGCAGGTTCCCTTCGCCAGTGTGTGTCAGGATTGGGCAAATTTTGGCCACAGTGGTTTTCCTGTGTGTGGGCAAGGCTGCGAGGATGATCATCTTCCCAGACTTGGACATGAAAATACCTTGCAAGACATTTCCTCTACCTCTCCTTTATGTTGGCAAGGAAATAACTAGTCTGTATGGAACCAAAAGGCTCACCTTGCCAATGTTTACGGTGTTCAGGACCTTCTCCAGCTTGTTCGCAATGTTGGCTGAGGGATTCCTACTCAATAAGACGGCACTTACATCAAGCAGAAATTGGACCGCAAGGAGGTGGGCAAATATGGATTACTGTATTATAATGTTATTTCTAATCTTATCCACCCTGCTGGTGGCTCATGCTACCAGAGACATGCAGAAGGCCATGGACTATGTTGGCTGGTCAGACGTGTTCATCCTCATACAGTTTTTTATGTCCTGCATTATGGAGCTTGTCCTCATCTACTCCACCATGTTGTGTATACAGTACAATTTTGCACTGACCACCAACATCGTGGGCTGGATCAAGAATATTCTGGAATGTCGTACATCGGAGACTACATCTTCTCCTCGACCAACTTCATTGGTTTGAACATCACCATTGCAGCCAGCCTAGTATATTGCTACATCACTCTGCGAGAGCTGCAATCCCATAAGGCTAGTGAAAGCAACAAAATGGAAACAAAGGACAAGGTGGTTGCGTGACACTGGATTGACTTTGTTTTGATCATGTACGTATTCTTTTTTTTTTTTTACTTTTATTTTTGTCTAAGGAGGAACCTGGTAAAAATAATCGTGGTCTAAATGCTTACGCAAAAATGGTTACAATATTTTTTTTTCAAAAAAGATGATAGTATTTGTTTTAAGCATTGAGAAGGAAAAAATATTGAAGGAACTACAGCGAGAGAGCTAGCTGTTAATTTCTGACCTTTAAGCTGAGTACAGTAACATGGATGCCTTCAATGTTATGTCATTATCTGTGCACTCTTTTAGTCGGTTACCTTATTTTTGTACATGCACTATTACTTTTGTTTTTCTCTGCTGACTTCAGTGAGGTCAGCATTGCAAATGAAAATCTGTTCTAAATTGCCTGATCATGTTAAATAAACATAGTAAGTAAATAAAGGTTGTATTTTTGTGAGTTTGCATGTTTTGCGGGTTTTGTTCTTTGAGCATATCGATTATATGTGCAGCTAAAGAATGGTTCGCCAATGATGAAGAGTTTGGTGATCGCATGAAACTTGGGGCTCAGTACCTCCAACAAGGTTAAGAAGTAAGAACCACTGTATTGTATATATTACTAGAACCACTGTATTGTATATATTACTAATGTATATGGCAAGCCATTTGAACATTCATTCAATATGAACTGATGGGGGCCAGCGAAAGCAAACACGTGTGAAAGCGCCTACATTTCATGTGGTCTTTCAGGCATACAAATTAATTTTGGTTGCTGCTGTTTACAATTTCGAATAAGAAAAAAAGTGCAAAAGGTTCCTGCTTTAATATTGTTTTCATTCCAAACAAAACTTGTTGCATTTCTTTAGGTACATGTATCTATAAAAAAAAAATTCAGTAATGTCATAATAACACTGACAAGCATGATAATTTAGTTCACGATAATTGTTTGATGAAATGTTCAAATGTTTCATCTCCATGTGATACATACTCCAAATTGGATTTCATTTAACATTATACTGTCCCTTTATAAAGATGTGTCTTTGGCAACATTGTGTTTCACAATCATTATTTTACGATCAAATGGGAAACTGACATCATCAGGCAGCCTGCCTGAGACAGGCCAAATGACAAATACTCTTCCACTGAATTGAACTGAAATATTTCAACAAACTTCAATTACTGAAAGCATGGGGCTGCTGCAATTGTCAACCAGTCCTCTGAGAACTGCACTCGTCAGGTTTTATCACAGTAAAAGCAAGTTAAACACTAGGATTTTTTTTATAAGAAAAAAAAACATTTACGGTTAAGTAGGCTGTATAATGAAAACTGCAGTAATCTCTGTCTGTTGTGCTTTTTTGCATTCCAATTTCTTTTCCTATGGAAATTAGTCACGCAGACATAACTCGGGACATGACGTTTGAGTTTTGGGATTTTTGTGCGAGACAATAAGAACATACTTTAAAATTCATGAGTAGTGTTTTGTTGTTTATGTACCACAATTAACTGTTTAACATATTTTTACACTTCTTTTAAAATTAAGAATGTTATATAGTAAGAGTGGTTTTGACCTTTTACTAACATTAACTTATTTTTACACTTGTATGCATGTTAACAATGATAATACGTTACTTTAAACACCATGTACAATTAATTAAGGCTTTAAGATGGTAACAGTTTGACCCTTGAACCATTTAATTCTACTTTCAATGGGAAAAACTGTTGTAATGCAAACAAATATGACCTTAAAAGGTTCCCTTGTGCATATTGAAAATACAAAAGTACTTCTTTCTTTTTTTTAACATATTGACTAAATGTTATGAATATTACATCTTGTTTTCAAGACATTACAGCAACAGCATTTTAAAGAAGACAAAAAAAAGAAGAAAAAAGTCTTAAATGCACCTGGAGCTTCAAAGCCTGAAAAAATAGGATTTGGGATTTGAAATACGCCAGGGACTTGACAACAGTTGTTAATCAGATAATGAAAGGCGCAGAGTTACACTAGCACACTTGTGGAGAAGTATCTATAAATTATTTGCTGTGACAGCGTACAAGGGCAACACAGAGTGAGGGTGGGATTCGGTACCAGGCACTTGCCTTCCCAACAAGATGACGCATCGTGCGAGCATGATGGTGAAATACTCCATCAGGCATTTCCCCTCTAATTTTTTTTTTTTACTCTAACTGCAGTGAGTTCAGTTCCTTAACTGTAAGCACAATGAGAAATATGTGGCAAGAAGCCTTTCAGGGAATAATGACTGAGCTTGAAGTACCTCAGTAGTCTGAGAGTCCTAAAAATACCCCAATTGCTTTGACAAATTAACTGTGAGCAAAGCAAGTGAAAATAACTGCTGTATCTTCACCCTGGGACTGAAGCCTGCGCAGCACCTTTCATATGTTTGTAACACGACTCCATTGTTTTTAGGGTGAACTCTTGCTCTACTTACCCTTTTCACCCCACTCACTTCCATCACCCTCTGACCTGCCAACGTAGCCACAGACAGCATTGGGCTTGGCACAGAGGCATAACACGTGCGCCCACAGGTCAGTGGGGCTACAGTGGAGGGTGTTTGCCCTCTGACACTGACGGCGTTTCCGGGTTGGACGGGCCTGCGATGGTGGTCCACACAGATGGGCCGCAACTCTAGAAGATAACCTCTTCCAGGGATCAGTTTCACCTCAGTAACTCTCATCCAAGTCATCCAGGGTTAATCTCCCACAGAGAGTAGATGGATATCTGGAGAGGAGAGAATGAAAGATAGGGATGCAGTGGTGGAAGTCTGGGTGACATCAAATTTAAGAGGTTGGCTGACCTTTGAGGCTAAGGCTACATTAGCTGAAGCTATCCAGCAGAGATATGCGGGGATTTGGCCATAAATTTGGAGGGATGAAATTAAGTGGAAACAATTCGCTGCAATAAAAGCGGGACATAATTTAAAACGCCAAGGCTGAATGAAGGCTGAAAGAGAAGGCTTTGGGCATGACGCTTTTAAGAGCACTGTCGCTTTAAGAACACGAACCGGAAGTAAAGACTCTCATTGGCACTGTTGCCTTTTCTTTTCCGGTTTGGTGTTCCCTGTGAGGAGCGTGGATCTCACCACCGAGGTGCACTAAAACAACCAAAATGAGCGTCCCGGCATTCATCGATATAACGGAAGAAGACCAGGTCTCACCTTATTTTCATACTCCATTTTTCTTTAGTTCTGGCTGCCGCTGACTTTGTCATTACTACTATTGAGCCGGAAAGGTTAGCAATCAAGCTAAGCTAACATTGTAACTCGGTACAAGCGGATTGGTAGTTACAGCCACAACAATAGCGTGGAGCATCACTAAAAGAAGCACATAACTGCTTATGAATGTTTAGATGGAGTATTGCTACATTATCATTATATACCATTGCCTTTAAATACAAGCGTTGTCATTTGTCATATTGTAGTTTTGTCAAGCTCTGTCACATATATCAACGTTGTTGGGTGAGCTAATAAATGTAGGTACTGTATGTGTATAAAATTTCAAAGGTTAATTGATATACCAGATGAGAGCAGCATCAGAATTATATGTAAAAGAAAAGGTGTGACTTTTTTTTTTGCTGAATCAGAGTTGCAAGCTTTCATTAAAAGCTTGCTAAACACAGGAACAGACGACATATAATAATGGTGAACTGAAAATAATTACAGAAAGCCAAGGGCGCAGGTTTGCAAAAAAAATATAATAACAATAATAATGGTGACGAGGCAAACAGAGTTCGCGGATGGCAGTCAGGTTATGTGTGGTTTAATTTGGCACTCAAATATGCAAATAAAAAATATAAGAGTCGAGAATGAACAAACACTCCACAAGTTGAAATACATAGGAAGAAATGAATATAGCACAGTTAAAAGGCAATTGTAATTGATATGTATTGAATTTGGATTCGAAGCAACGGAAAATATAAGCCATCATGGCGGGTCAGAGTATCACAATTCGGTACCTGGCCAGCGGTGGGTCCAAAAAGTGTGTGTGCAGAGCAACCAGTTCACATCACATTTGGCAGAAGCATAGAAAAATGTATCATAATAAAGCGCTTATCCATCCATCCATTTTCTGAGCCGCTTCTCCTCACAAGGGTCGCGGGCGTGCTGGAGCCTATCCCAGCTGTCATCGGGCAGGAGGCGGGGTACACCCTGAATTGGTTGCCAGCCAATTCGAGGGCACATAGGAACAAACAACCATTCGCACTCACAGTCATGCCTACGAGCAATTTAGAGTCTCCAATTCATGCATTTTTTTGGGATGTGGGAGGAAACCGGAGTGCCCGGAGAAAACCCACACAGGCACGGGGAGAACATGCAAACTCCACACAGGCGGGGCCGGGGATTGAACCCGGGTCCTCAGAACTGTGAGGCTGACGCTCTAACCAGTCGGCCACCGTGCGGCCAAGATGCGCTTAAGGATTTGAAAAATTATCTTACTCACCTAAAAGTTTTTGAGGGGGATTTGTCAACAATAAATTCAGGAATTGTTGTCCGAGTCCTACAACACGTCTACTTGATCTTTTGAGAAATTTCAAAGTTGTGAATTATCGTGATTTAAACTAGGACATGTTCCACGTCATCAGTAGTGGTGTATGGTGGTAAGGTAAATAATCCGAACTGAGTGAAACGCGAAAAACAGCGGTTCCATCGCTACTCAAATTATGCGATCAAGAGTGTCGCTCGTTGAGTGACCACTTTTGACAGGCAGTCAGCGGGGGATACACACAGAACACACAGTTTAGTTTAAATCCTACTCAAATGTCGGTCGTTAATTTGAGCTAATTTACTTTTCAAAGGCGTCCGAGTTAAGAGCCTACATCAAGTCCAAAGGAGCTGAAATCTCTGAGGAGAATTCTGAAAGTGGACTTCACGTAGATCTGGCTCAGATCATTGAGGCTTGTGATGTTTGTCTCAAAGAAGACGATAAAGGTAAGCAACAGTCCAAGCCACCTTAATCTTTTTAAACACGGTCAACAATTTCTGTTCGGATAAAACCTGTATAAATGAACCTCACTGTACAGTAAGTAACGTACGGGTGTATAGAGCCTCTTTAATTGCACAGTCTCTCTGTAATCTTCCTCAGATGTGGAGAGTGTGATGAACAGCATCGTATCGTTGCTGTTGATCTTGGACACAGAGAAGCAAGAAGCTCTCATCGAGAGCCTCTGTGAGAAACTGGTCAAGTTCCGTGAAGGAGAGAGACCTTCCCTCAGGATGCAGTTGTGAGTCGTTTTCTGGACTTTTCTTACTGAAATCACACTCTCATGTTCTTAGCCGCTTCATAAAACTAAAACAATCATTCTTAGATGTATAGAAACCAGCACCAATTGTCACAGTGCCATGAAATGACCCAGATGTGCGGAAATGCAGAGTTGAAAGGTTTTGCCATAGATGATATGGCATGACTCCAGCCCTTAGATCATTCAGAAGCTCCAAAATTGCATTGGTGAAGAGACAATATTTAAAGACGCAAAATCAACCACCACCATTTGTCTCTGGGTTGATAAATTACATTGTCTGTGCTAAATTAACTATTTAAATATACTCCTCCCACAAAATGAATTCCGTGGCAATTTAGTGCATTTGACAGATGCAGTCTTGGTTGCGTCCGGGTAGTAGATCAGCTTCCACATTTGTTTTCGTGCACAACCAAGTTTCCACCCATTTATACACATGCAAACCTATAGTAAATTAGGCCCATTTTTTTTTTTGTGGTGAAGATGTCTAGTGTGACACATGGGTTTATTAATCATAGTAAAGGCACTTAACAGCCACCTCGTGACACCGCCCGTAATTTATTTTCCTGGGGGTTTATTTGAGGTGTTGTTTATTTGTACCAGTGACGAATGATAAATTGAGGCACGGCGTCTTCTGGAGCAGAGGACACTGTTTAAGGAAATACAGCATTCAACTTTAATAATCTAACGCAATGGAATGCACTAAACCAATGTGCGGAAGGGCATCTTGTTTTGGATCCTACACTACTCTCTGTTCTGCCTTCTGAAAAGCATCTATAGTTCTCTATAAGACCTTAGCTTCCGCCACCAGTGCATTTAAAATAATGTTTCCATGTTATAGGCTGAGTAACCTCTTCCATGGCATGGATGAAAATGCTCCAGTCAGATATGCAGTCTTATGCAGCCTCATCAAGGTGGCAGCTGCCTGCAACGCCATCACCTTCATCCCGACTGACCTCGATCAGGTAAATTCAAGCCGACTCGTCGATATATTTGCCATCTCGGTAAAACTGACTTTCAAATCCTATTCATCACGTTGATTAGGTAGCCAAGTGGATTGTTGATTGGAACCTTAATACAGAGAAGAAGCACATTCTTTTGAGGCTGGTGTATGAAGCACTGGTGGACTGTAAGAAAAGGTAACTATATATTTAGGCTTAAAGATTAGAGTAAGTCACTTTGTACATATTCAATCACTAGACTTTCTATTATGTACATCGCCACAAGCTTATAAGATGCATTACACGCATACAAAAAAAATAAATAAAGCGTTACAAAGATAATGTTAAGTTAGACACTATCAAGAGCTATCAATATAAAAACTAATTTCTGTGTTTTACTTGACAGTGAGGCTGCAGCAAAAGTGATGGTAGAGTTGCTGGGAAGTTACACAGAAGACAATGCCTCTCAAGCACGCGTTGACGCACACAGGTAAACTTGCAGCACTTCCTCCTTGCGGTCGCATTCATCTTCACTGCACGTCCTCCATATTGCGCTCCCTCTCTGCTGTTTAGATGCATTGTCCGTGCTCTAAAAGACCCCAACACCTTCCTGTTTGATCACCTGCTCACTCTCAAACCAGTACGCTTCCTGGAGGGAGAGCTCATCCATGACGTGAGTGTTGAGATGAGGAAAATGTCATCTTTCCTTCTGTAGTCTGCAAAGTACTCTTCAAACACAGCTTGTTAAAGTGAACTTACATCATATCGATGATTGCGACAAACACTTTTGACTTACCGTAATTTCTCGTGTATAATGCGCATTTTTTACCCCCAAAATTGTCAAAAGTCAATAGTGCGCATTATACACAGGTATAGGAGAAAATGAAAGACTTTCACATTTTATCAATGTATGCCGCCATCTAGAGGTTATGAAAAAGCTGTACACTTTCATTCCACTATGCCACCGCCCCCTAGAGGTTATGAAAAAGTTGCACACTTTCATTCTACTATGCCACCTAGAGGTTATGAAAAAGGTGTAGACTACACTTTAATTCCAATATGACAGGGGTACATATGACTCCATATATGTACAATTGTGCTCATAAGTTGACATACCCAGGGAGAATTTGTATATATATATATATATATATATATATATATATATATATATATATACTGTATTTTCACGACCATAAGGCGCACTTAAAAGTCTTAAATTTGAGCATTTCCTGCCGACTGCTGCTTACACAGAGGAAAAGCGGACGTGGCTGAGGACAGGGGAGGGTGCGTGAAGTAGGACGCTAAAGCCACGCCCCTGCACCGGGGTGTTTTTTTGTTGTTGTTTTTTTTTTTTTTTTTTTACCGCTTGACTGACTGGGAGCATTTCCTTAGGCACCATATAATAATATAATAATCCACCGTCACATTGTGTTGAAAAGGTCTACTGTTTTTCCACATTCATATATTCAAAATTCAAGTCAGATAATGACAGTGTACAAAATGTACCTTGTCTGCTCTACAAATAAAAACAGCGAGAGAAGGTAGTGTGTCATCGGTACATCACAGAGAAGGCGTCTTTCTGTCAAAGCATACCGTATTTTCACGACCATAATGCGCGCCTTATGTGTGCACCGAGTTCCAAAATCTGTAAATGTTGTGTGACTTTGATGAGCGCTCCGCTTGACTGACTGGGAGGATTTCCTGCCGACACGCTGCTTATATAGAAGAAAGGCGGACGTGATTGAGGACAGCATGCAGACGTTAAAGGGGGAAGGGTCCGTGTGAAAGAGGACGCTAAAGGCACGCCCCCAGTAGGTAAATATTGGCTAAGGACCCCGAAAATGTCACCTACAAAGAGACACGCTTACGAAGCACAGTTTAAACTGCAAGCTATCAGTTAGACGGAGGAAGATGGGGATCGAGCAGCCACGAGAGAATTCAAGATCAACGAATCCATGGTTCGCAAGTGGAGGATGCAGTAAAACGAGCTTCGCCAAGTCAAGAAGACGAAGCTGAGTTTCCGCGGGGAAAAAAAGAAAAACAAAACGCGGAAACAAGGCGAGGTGGCCCGAGTTGGAAGACCAACTCGAGCAATGGATTAATGAGCAAAGAACAGCCGGGAGAAGCGTCTCAAGTCACCATTCAACAATAATAGTGCAATAATTCGGGGCTTGCCATCATTCCGGGAGGCTTGACGAATCGCTGGACATCCGTGTAAACAGGGCGTTCAAAGTGAAGTGAGGGGCGTGGGAGCCATGGATGTCGGATGGCGAACACAGCTTTACTAAGACTAGGAGGCAGCGCCGGGCGAGTTACGCCACAATTTGTGAATGGATTGTGGATGCTGCCTTAAGGTGTCTGCTTGCACTGTTGTTCAAGGTTTCCCACGGCAACGAGACTGACTCGAACCTGCCGTGTTTGATTGAGAACTTGCCTGGCTGTTCATTTTGGATACAGAAGATGAGGACTTTGATAGATGTGTAGATGAGGATTGATTAAAAAAAAATAACATGAGTAGATTGCTAAATACTTCAATAAAGTACAACCGAACTGAGTTTTGCTCCCGCTGCCTTTTTAAAAAAATTTTTTAGCGTGCATGCAGGCTACCGTATGTTTTAAGCTACCGTATGTTTTACCATGCCTGCGCCCAATAATACGGTGCACCTTATGTATGTGTTAAATACAGAAATAGACCCCGTAACTGAGACTGCGCCTTTTAATACGGTGCGCCCTATGGTCGTGAAAATACGGTATATATATTTTTTTTATTACGACTGATGACTTAACAAAAACCATCATTAATTTCTTCAGGATTATGTTTTGTTTAATGATAATGCTTTTCTGAAATGCCTGAGTTTAATTTTAATCCTATTCAAATAAAATGAAATGTGTTTCGCCTGGTCCTTTATGTTTTCTTAAAAAAATTGTACACATCTTACAAATCCTACCTGGGTAATCAAACATATGAGCACAACTGTGTGTTTTCTCATTTACTAAATAAAAGTAGAACTGTGAATTTCAAAATAAGAACAAGTAAATACAAAGAAAGTATTGTGGGTTCTAATAAGGTGTTTAACTTCAGAATAATTCTTTGAAAAAAAAAAAAAAAAAATACAGATAATACTTCATGTTTTGATCATAGGGGTAGAAGCAAAATCATGCAGTGTAAAAATGCATTGTACATAGGTAGAAGGGTTTTCCAGAATTTTGAGGTCAACTTTGGGGGAGTGCATTATACACGAGAAATTACAGGCAATTGTGCTGCATTTAACAAGATTAAGCCTCTTCTTTTCTCTGCATTTTACAGCTGTTAACTATCTTTGTGAGTGCCAAGCTTGCTGCATATGTCAAATTTTACCAGAATAACAAAGACTTCATTGACTCGCTCGGTAAGTACATTTGACACGTCATACACACAGAAGAATACAGTGGAACCTCCGTTCACGAACAAATCGGTTTACGGACAAAATTTTAATTGCTTCAGTTTACAAACTACTGTTTGCTTTAGTTCGCAAAATAGACTGACAACCTATCAAGTTTGTGAACCGAGGTTCGACTGTACTGTAAAAATAAAGCGATAGAATTACTACAACAAAATCAAAATGTTACAAGACAAAATTCATAATTATATGAGAATATAAGAAAACAAATTGTGTTCTTCGTTGAGTTTTTTGCTCTTATCAACCAGTGTTTTTTAAGAAATAGTTAATGATATTACTCGGGTAATACAGTATATAGCAGGCCTCTTGAGCAAAGATTCTTAGTGTGGTACAAGTACCACCAGTGGTACGTTGGCTCCCTCTATTGCTATGCGAATGAATCACTGCCTAAGTACAGTTCAGTTGTTTAACTTTTAAGTTCAGTACATTTGCATTTAATCTTTCAGAGCTGTTTGATTTCAAACATTTATTTTGGTGCATTTTTTTTAATTTAATTTTTATGTACAATACATTTTAATGTAATTATTATACAAGTACTTTTTTAAAACAATTTATAGTGCAGTCTCAATGTTCTGACTGCATAATGTTACAGTGGCTATTTTAAATACATATTTTTGGATAAAACCTATGAACAGTTAGGCCTACTAAACAACTGTATTTTAATGTTGGCCATTACGATGATGCTTGAAGAGCTAAGTATTTTTAAAGATGGTATTTTTTATAAAAGGTTTGAGAACGACTGCTCTGGAGAGTCTGCTGGAGGTGATCCAAGTTAGCATTTTAAGAGATGACTAAAGAGAGAATGGTGGTTGCCTGTTTAATTAACCCATAGCAACTGAAATTTAAATATTCCATTACTGTTCATACAAATTACAAACTAATGCATTACATCTGATAAGTGGTGGTTTGTTGACATTGAAAGCCAGCGTTTGAGCGTACTCTCCTCAGAAGAGGAATGTGCATGTGTCAGCTTTGTGGCTGTCCCTCACAACTAAAGGATCAGTTGTAATTACACACATGTAGTATGGACTCCCCAAAATGAGTGTGTAGCAATTTTAATGAGTGGAATCCCTAACTGTGTTGCTCTTTAATGTAAACGTGATCATCACTGGGGAAAGTCCCCGTGGGAAGTGTAATGGTCTGCGACAGCTTAATGATTCCTGCGTGTCACTCCTCACAGGCCTGTCCCACGAGCAAAACATGGCCAAGATGCGGCTGCTCACATTCATGGGCATGGCGGTGGAATTCAAGGAGATCTCCTTTGACACCATGCAACAGGAGCTGCTGCTTGGAGCTGATGATGTCGAAGCTTTTGTCATTGATGGTAAAGAACAACGAGAGACTGAGTAGACTCTGACATTGATTAACTTTCTGCATTGTCGAGTGAATTTTCTAATTAACACATTCACTGCCATTGACGGCTTTAGAAGTCAAATATCCATGTTAACTGGTAAGGCTGGCAGTGAATGAGTTAAGTCATTCAAGTATGAAACTGTTGACTTTTGCTCGCAATTAATTTTATTTTCTCCTTTACCTTGTAGCCGTTCGGACAAAGATGGTGTACTGCAAAATCGACCAGACACAGCAAAAAGTTGTTGTCAGGTAAAAACAAATTTTAAAATTGCCTGTAAAAGGCTGTTTGATAGACTCTGTGTATAGAGCAGTCAAATGTTACAGCTCATCCCTATTTTGTAAGGAAATCACTGAACGCTAACTCATTACACCCGTAACACTGGTCATTCCGGATATTTAAAAAGTTATGCGTCTTGCATTGTTGAATCAGGTTGAAAACAAAAAAAATTGTTGTTAGATAATTGAGATGTATAGCTGGCAACACGCCAATTGCAGACGCGGCGTTGTTCGCCTGCATCAAAAGCCTTGCCTGTCCGCGCTCATTCTGGCGTGTGTGCGCGGCATTTTCGCACAGTACCTTTTAGTTCCTAGATGCGAGTCGACTGGTCATTGATTTTAACAAAGTTAAGACACACTTTTGTTCGGCGTTATTGGGCACAAGCACATCTTCGTGCGTGTTGTTCTTCATTGGTTATCGCCACTTCTTATTCTGGGTCGGTGGTCTTGGCATCGACACTGGGAACCAAAATGTTTTCATTTGAACGATTCCAGGAGAACCGGAACGTTAGTCCCGGTTCCAATCGATTCTCGATGTCCAACCCTAACTGATACTGGGGGATCCTGCATCTCTGCGCAGCCTGCAGCGGCCAAGCCGCCGCTTGCCGCTGTATTGAAGCATTTTACCGCGACGTACGTTTGAAGTTTCGCTGTTCAGTCTGTCCTGCAATTTACGTTAGTTCTCGCAGCTAGTTAGCTACCTTCATCATCAATGAACGAGCCGCTCATCCCACTTCGGTTGTGTTGGGCTGGCGGGCGACGTCGCTGGCTCAGCCCGTAGCTCGTCATTTGAGGGCCACACAGTCAAGCCCCGCCCCCAGTACTTTAGTTCGATTTTCAAAAGGTGAGTTATGTGATTTAAGACACTTTGTCCTGCTTTTGAAATCTGTTAGTTATCTTACAGGTTAAAGTAGCCTACTAATAAATTATGAGTTGTTATAAATCATCAATAAAAAGCGTGCATTTCAGAAAATTCTCCCATTTCCTGAACTAGATAAAGTCCTTAAAGTCCTTCTTGAGGATTTTTATCTAACAAGTGAATCATCTCAACACTTTTACTGTAATTGATAAGAATAATAATCAGCATTTAATATAGTTTACCGTTTCAACCGCTTTTATACCCAAATCTTGATGAAAAGCATCACTCATGTCACTCTCCACTGTAACAATTGTTTTTATTTCATAAAATAAGTATGGAGGCCATATTTTTGTAATGATTATGATATGCAAATGAACAATATGCGGAATCATTTTTGTATGACTTAAAAATGTTCTCCGTCGTCCTCCCCATCCATCAGCCACAGCACGCACCGCACTTTCGGCAAGCAGCAGTGGCAGCAGCTGTTCGACAGCCTCACATCCTGGAAAGCCAACCTAGCGACCGTCAAATCCAGCCTGCAAACTCTGTCACCTTCCGCCTAGATTCCACCTTCGCCACATCCGTCAACTGCCTGACCCTGGGATTTTATTCTTTAAACAACTGTTCCTGCGGCTTTTATACACATCCAATAAAAGTACAGTGGAGATCAATGCAATTCTTTTTTTTTTTTTTTTTTTTTTTTTTAAGGTGTTGTACAGGTTTATTTTGAATTGTTTTAATCAGTCTTGCCAAATGGGCAGCGTCTTCGTCCTTTGAGTGCGGCTCTTTTGGGGGGCTTCGTCATTAAGCATCTCCTGACATCTGGTTTCAGTGAAAGGACAACATGCCAGTATTATATGACCTGTGACTTGCGTTGAGAAATTGGCTGTAATGATGAGGTCACTTGTCAGGGAACCACGCGAGAGGTGTCGACGTTAATGTGAACTACGATGAACCTGAAGGTCGGTGGCGTGTATTACTGTATTATCAACACATGGAGCTTGTGGGGGATGATTCACACAGTTGCTAGGCAATGTGCAACTGTGGTCAGCGTGATTCACTATGTTTGATTTTATCTTGCAAAAATATGTTCTCAACGTCTGGTCTGATGTGAACTCTGCGGAACACCAAAACTAAAAAAACTGAAGTACATGTTCTACTTTTTTGTGACGCCAAAGGAAAACCATAGAACAGGAAAGGGTTTGGCTGAACTGTACAAATATGACCACTAAAACAAAATATCATTTGCACATTTAATTAAAACACATGGGTCAGGGGTGGGAAAAGTAGGACCTGCGTTCTTTAATAGTTAGTCGTGTAATATTTGTTGCATTAATTTAGTTGGGTTTTTTTTTCCCTAAAAATTGATTAGTTCAAATGTATTAATCTGTTTAAGTGAAATTAAATTTTGTATTAGTTGTTTCTTAGTTTATTTGTTGAAAATTAAGTATTAGTAAAATAAACAATTTTGTATCTTGTCATAACTACATTGATTGTAAATAATACATTTAAATACAATTCTGTATTACTTTTATTAATACAATTTTTTTTAAAAATGGGAATTATTTATTAGAATAAACATTTTGGGCGGCGACTGGTTAGAGCATCTGCCTCACAGTTCTAAGGACCTGGGTTCAATTGCCGGCCCCGCCTGTGTGGTGTTTGCATGTTCTCCCCGTGCCTGTGTGGGTTTTCTCCGGGCACTCCGGTTTCCTCCCACATCCCAAAAACATGCATGGTAGGTTAATTGACGACTTTAAATTGCCCATAGGTGTGAATGTGAGTGCGAATGGTTAGTTGTTTGTATGTGCCAAGCGATTGGCTGGCAACCGGTGCAGGGTGTACCCTGCCTCCTGCCCGATGATAGCTGGGATAGGTTCAAGCACGCCCGCGACCCTAGTGAGGAGAAGCGGCTCAGAAGATGGATGGATGAATAAATGTATTTTGCATTTAGCCATCAGGTGACAGAATTGCTCTGCAAACACCTTCCTGTTCCCTCTCCATTATGTGTCAGGTGTCTTTAAAGGAAGGATAACTTTAGTTTGATTTTACCGTGGGTGACGTATGGCAGGAAATGTTTTTAAAAATAATGTTTTACATACCTTCACATAGAATATACAAAATACAGTTTGAGTGTGAAATATTAGATCAATATACTGTCCCTTTTTCAAATAAAATAAACTATATAATATAATATAAATGTATATATATTATCTCCCATCAATGTTCTATACCACTTATCTTGTTCAGGGTCACGGGTGGCTGCAGCATATCTGAGTTTATTTCAGTCAAAAAGCAGATGACACCCTTGACCAGGGGCAGATTTACCATTCGGCAAACGCAGGCAATTGCCTGGGGGCCTGCTTTCCTAGGGGGCGAAACATCTCATAAAAACTGATTAATAAAGCTTTCTTCAGTTATTGTTCAGTCTTAATTCACATTTGTATAAACATATCAAAATACTTTATCTCCTCCCTTCTCACGCAATGGATTATTCCATCCTACAGTATATGAGCAGCCTTGATTGTAGCCAAAAACAAAATCTTGTTGGTGTGATTGTGAAGAAAATGAAACATAGTTGCCACTGTGGAGGAAAACAGTTTTTATCAAACCTTCCAAATATTTCAACCTTTTTTATGGTGGCAACAAATCCATCCACGCTATGAAGTTCCACTGCCCCAACAATAGGAATACAAAAAAAACAACAACTGAAGGACAATAAGAAATTCAATAAAATAGGTAAAAAAAAACAATAACGTAAGTGATAAATAAATGTCTAAATAATAAAGAAATCGGTTAAAAGCTCAACCAAATGGGAGAGTCTTGAGCCTCCTTTTAAAAGCATCAACTGACTGTTAACAGTATCTGCGGTCCTGATGCCCTCCGGCAATCAGCTCAGGAGCACACTGTCACGTAAAAGGTGAAACATAGTGTAGAAAAAGAGAGTGCTCCCTCTCCCTTGCCTCTAATTTGTCTCATTCAATGTTTCTCCATGTGAGAAGTACCAGATGTAAATACTGGGGTCATTCTATCCGCTGCAAGCGCTTCCGACCTTATTATAATCTAAGTCAGATAGAGGTGCCTCTGCAGTGTTAAATCATGAAAATCTACTATACAGTAATGAACATGCACAAACAGCAGCCTCACTGTGTGAACTATTGGGAGAACTTGATACATTCCTGAGCGCGAGGCGTTATTTCTCAATTGGATTTGATATTGTAGTAAATGACAGCTACGGTTTGACATCACAGCAGATAAAGCCTGTAATTCCTCGCTTTCTAGTGCCCTTTTCTCTGTGTCAACATTCCTCTGGATAAATCCCGAGACTCGACAGAATCCAGACACCTCGCCAAGTACAAGAAAGGAGTTGTCATTGTCCTTTCAATTAGCACCATGCAGTAGTCAGCAAGATAAAGTCCAATTACATCATATATACTGTAAACACTGGCCACAAGGCCCAGTCTCAGAGATTGCCTGTGTGAAACATTAACCTATTTTACACAGAGACCTCGCCAAAAAGCATCAGTCATAACAGAATATATAAAGTAGGATTGATCGCCCATTAGTTTTTACACAGAGCACATTGAATCAGGATGTTGCCGCAGCTTAGTGAGCTTTTATGCAGCAATGCGGAGACGCAGCAGTAAAACAGGCCAAAATCCAGATGTCGGGAGTGAAGCAGGGCAAGAAACTAATTGCATACAAGGTGGAGTTGAGCTAAATTTAAACATATTTTTTTTAATGTAGTATGCCATAGAACTGTTCCCCAACCTTTATTGAGCCAATGCACATATATAGGTAGTTAGAAACATTAGAAAAGCTCACAGCACACCACCAAACAAAAATACGACCATACGTCAAAGTACCTCTAATCACAGGTGTCTCCTCTTCAGTCAAAAATAACGCTGGTTAACCATTTCCAGTGTTTTCGCCATACATGGCCTGTGTGCAACAGTATTGTCCTGAGCCAGTTCCTGGGAAAGGTTGAGTGCCTTTAAAATAAGTGTATAGTGTAGATCCCAAAGATAGCGTTATATTACAGATATCACTTGTGCCTACCCATTATAGGTGCTGGTACGGCTCCTGCATTGTAAAAGCATCAAATATATTGATGCAGTTCAAATATTCGGGGAAAATTGGCCGTTTAAAGGGTTATTAAAAAGAGACAGACCTTTAAATTCCACTCGAACCTTTGATCTATCTATAGCACTGATTCTCAAAGTGTGGTAAGAGGACCATGAGTGGTATGTGAAAGAATAACTGAGTTAAAAATATAAATACAATTTACATTTAAAACATGCAATATGATCAAACACAATACAATGAAGCTTGTAGTAATGCATACAGCCTGTTTAAATGTTATTTGTTAGGGGTTTTTTCTTACCCAGTACAGTACTTTTTTAAAGATACAGTTCAGTTGTATATAACTTGAAAGTACAGTACAATAAATTGTTAATGTTCAAACTGCGCATAATGTTACAATATATTAATATATAATAATAATGTATTTTTATGATTTTATATGACATTATATGAGCCATTTCACCGAATTGGTGCCATTTGCATCCCCAGGATATACAATGTGTAAATGGCCGATAACATTAACTGTAAACAAAAAAATTTTTCCTATTAAGCAAAGTGTCCTTCACATTGATCTGATTCCATATTTAACAAATTTATAAGAGTAATTTCAACGACTCTGCATACTGGAAAAATAGGATTTGTCACCTGTCCCCAGCTCCCTAAAATTAGACTTTACCATAATACCATGTAATATAATCATTTAAATCCTTTAAAAATGTTAGATTATTATTTATTTATTATTTTATTTTTTTACATATTCGGTTACCCAACTATATTTTAAGTTCATTTTCTTGGAAAAAAAAATAATCTTTATTTGTGTGTGTTCATTTTTACTCAGTCCCATATAACCTCTGAAAAAAAAATTATATAATAATATTAATAATATAATATAAATAATATTCCACAAGGCACATTGTCCACAGGCATTTGCACCATTCAGCTCCACTGCACCATGCGAAGCCCAAAAGTAAATTCAGTCTTTTTTTTTCTTTTCTTTCTTTTCTTTTTTTTTTGGGTGGGTGCGGGCGGGGGGGGGGGGGGGTATATTTGATTATATTTTTAAAAAATCTGCAGGAAGTACATACAGTAATTAAGGTATCCACTTTTTCTGACATTTTTGTCTGTTGGTGTGCTGTGAGATTTTTCGATTGTAAAATATGTGCCTTGGCTCCATAAAGGTTGGAAATCAATGTATTAACATAAATGACAAGTGGCTTATTTTATGTATTTGGTAATTCTACGGCCAAAAAATAATCCTGTAACTCAAATGAGGAGTTTTAGTACACTAAAACAATGACAAAAAAAATAAATAAAGTTGCCTGAGATGAACTAATATGTGCCCAATGAATAGGTCAATATATTATATATCATATATAATATTAAAATAGGCATAGATTTAAGTTTTTTACTCTTAATACTTTTCAGGAATAAAACATTGCCTTGTTTTGAATGAACAATTATGCCCACTATGCTGTATTTTAATGTTACTCATTATCATGGTACTTGGAGACCTATGCATGAGGTGGTACTTGGTGTAATAATTTATTTATTAATTTATTTTTTGAGAACCACTGATCCATAGTTTCTTGTATATGTATTCACAACCAGTTCACCTTTTCCTTGGTTATATCAATGAACATATTCAATTGGTTTTATTTCCCAAATTCTACTCATAATACATTACAACCGAATGTCAAAAAAAATGATGGCTGTGAAAATCTATCGTGAGGCAAGACTCACAGAAGAGTCTTGCCTCTGTCGCCATCTTGCGTCCGTTTGCGTGTACGTCCCCCATCGTGTCATCCAGGTGAAGCGATCGATTGGTCGAGTCTGCGCAGGTAGTTCAGGGAAGAGCGGAGCAGTCGAGACGTAAACAAGATCCGAGCATCTATTAGAAAACACCTAGATAACGACTTGGGCCTCTTTATTTACTGATACGATAAAATTGTCAAGAAAGTCATACGCGACGTTTCCTGGGTCTTACCAGCGTGGAAGCGGAGGACACGTTGCGCTCCCTTCTTTCGATGTTTTGCGTCGACATTCGCTTGGGTGGAACAGGACTTAGTGGACTTTATGTGGCTGAAACTTCAATTTGAAGCCTATTAATGCTTTGGGGTCCGCGTGACCATGTTGCTTCATCTTGACCTCGTGCTCCTCCTCGTCCTCCTCTTCTTCACCTGTGCAGATCTGACCTGCGTCAGGAGGGTACTCTCCAAAGAGGACGGGACGCAAGAGGACGGTAAGACATTTTTTTTTTCTTCCTGTTTATACAATCCCATACAGTATCTGCCGTTACCATTTAGTCTACTTCATCTGGAATAAACAATCCCATATACATTTACATTATATCATTCAATCATTTGTAAAAAAAAGTAAGTACAAATAGTCCTTATAAATAGCCTTATGATTTTTTTTTTAAACTTTTAAACAACATTGAAATTTAAAACCTACTTGAGTGAAGTAAGTTTTACTTTTACTCCCTAAATTTGAAAACAGATATCTGTGCAGTGGTGCTTTGAGATACAAGTTTAATTTGTTTGGTGACCATGCTCGTAACTTCTCTTTTTTTTTATGGCAAAAACAGCACTCTAAAATGTTATACTTAATAAAATATATAGCTCAGGACATAGGAGGGATTTCACACTTAGTGTATGAATAATTTAAGATTTCAAATCTTTGCAGTACGCGCACGGACTGTAAAGTATCCCATGACTGCGTTTCCCTTGGCTCACCAAATAACTAAATACGTCCATGTACTCCTTACTTAATAGGCTCCTTACTTTTCGCTTGTCACTTTTCAACCCCTGTTGATGAAGACAAGATGGCAGCGTCAGAGAGGAACGTGAACCAGGGAGCATTAACGACGACAGCAAGAGATTGGGAGAAGCAAGATATTCCCCATGCATGGCCTAAGAGACTTTTTTGATGTTGCCAGCTACAAGAATGATTTGTGGCATATGTGTTGTGTCTTGTGCCAGTAACAACCCTTAGCTTTTAAAAAAAATTCTGTCTAATCTAATTTTTTTTAAAAAGTGTATTTTTCCGTTATGTATCGCTAATTTAGCATTTTTTATTTTTTTTTACTCAGTTCACAAAGCTGTGGGAACACGTTTTTAAAAGATAAATGTTGAGCCAATGTTAGCTCGGTCTTGTTTAAAACAACAACTAACGTGGCTTGTAATGATGTTTTACTCCTCTTAGCACGAGCACTATGCAAGTTAATGAATGAGGGAAACTATGTTGTGAGCACTTTTTTTCCCATTATGCCAAGTTATCAAAACAAGCATTGGATACCATTCACAGTAAAAAAAAAAACGTACATTTCAGAGTCTGTACTTTTTTTACTTGGCTCATTCACTGCCAGTCATTTTCAGAGCAGAGTTCCCGAAATTGCCAGTTGTTTTAGAGCATTTTGATATTTCAAGATCCACTGAATATTTTTTTTCTGTGACAAAATTAACACCGAACCTCTCAAAAAAAACTGTTGACTCTTTTCTTTCACGAGGAAAAAATGTTTGTTTCTAGCTTTTTCCGTTTATTAGTAATCAGCAGTAGAGCATGGGTGGGTTTCACCAAAAACACCGGTTTCCGACCAAAAAGTGGCGAAAATGAGCTTTTTGAACAGTGACTTTGATGCTAATACTTTTTCCTTTTGTGAAACTTAGAACAAGAAAACAACAGAAACAAGACTGAGAAAGGGCTTCTAATGGCAAAATAATAATTTATTTACCGATATACAACTAGGGAGTGTACCAAGAGCGACACTTAGTCACCGCATACATGAGTTGAATGTTAGGGGCTTTTTAAAATGGTGTTCATCATTCACTCCAAGAATCGCATCATCTTTTCTCACGATCACGACGCAAACTTTCTAGTACCTACCACGACACATACTCTGTTTATACCATACACATAGATACTCTGTTCGCGTGTGAGGTGCCTAAACCTTCGTGTTGCTATTTCTCTCCCTCATAAATGACGTGAAAAGTCGAGATTCACCCCCTAATCTTTATCGTCTACTCCAAAGCTGTGCTGATCTAAAATCCAAAGCGATGCAACGCCGCCACCTACAGGATATGTTAGTCATTACAGTGGTTTACAAACCTGAACTTCACAGACAAACTGGTCGAGACCCTCTTTCACATCTACCCGTTGAAAAACGAATTTGACTAATATTTTCGTCGTTGGCAGTCTACGGCAGTGCATGAGTTAAGTACCAGTTTTGAATCAATACTTCTGACTTTTACTAGTCTTTTCTGACACAAGTATCTGCTTAAGTACAGCGTGTGAGTACTTTTGCCACCTTTACCTGCACTTTAAGTGTGATTCAAATCTGTTTGGACTGTCAGTGTTTGTGGATGACGGGGAGGCAAATTCATTCCTGGGTCGTCATTTGCTGTTCAACCGGTTCGACTTTGAGATTTTTGTCCCTGGAAACTTGGAAAGGGAGTGTTATGAAGAGGACTGCAATTATGAAGAAGCAAGGGAGGTCTTTGAAGATGTCCAAGCTACAGTTAAGTCACACAATCTGTCATTTAATGAGGTAAAATGAGAGGATTTACACGTTTTTATGTTTTACAGAATGATTTTTGGAAGAAATACACTGCAGGTAAAGATGATGATTTTGTTATTTTTCAATTCCTGCTCATGTAAATGTACATTTATTGGCCATAACATCAAATACATTAGTAATATCTAATAGTATAGAGTAAATCTTATGAATATCCAAAGACGGCAAGAATAATCAGACACAGTATACTTATTCAAACACAGCTGAGGATATGATACAAGATACAACACTCAGTTTTGACATTGTTTACTAGTTGTTGTTTACAATTATGATTTGGTGACTTGGTTGTTAACTAATTATTAGTCACTGTGTGAAGCCAGAATTTAGTGGCGGTGTTGTTACAATAATACTTGCATGACTCATGACATACAGTAAAACACAGATGCAGCTATCTCTAAACCTGCCTAACCACCTGAACATCTAACATTCAGGGTTAATGCTCATCATTCTATTTAAATTTCATTTTGTGGGCTTTTGTTTTGCATGAATGGTGTGCGACTCCCCATTTGTCACACCGTGGTGCTCACTCAGTGTCTTGTGATGATCCGCAGAGAAGGACAAGCGACCCTCAAGAGTCGACATTACTTCCCTCCTGGTGGCGCTGATTGTTGTCGGAGTGATTATCGTCCTCGTGGGCCTCCTCAGCTGGTATTTTTGTCCAGGCAAATGTAAGGACGACTTCAGCCGTGCCAGGTGATGCAGAGAGGGGTTATTACTAGCTCTGATGTTGACTTGAATCTCTTATTGTTCTCATACCTTCTATTTGAGCAAAACCTGTAAATGTATTCCAAATTATTATGTGGGATGGCTTGATAAAATATTAATATAAAATAACCTTTAAAAATACATTGTGAATATCATATGTTTAAACATAAATACACATGCTTTCATGTTCAAATTGCCTTTCAGAGCACGTTATTAAGTAACTAAAGCTCAACATAACTGCATGTACAGTACAGAAATTAATATAGTAAAATTTAACATCACAGTTTCACTCATATCTTGGCACTGCTTCTTTTTCAGGAATGTCCTTTACCTACTGTGTTAAATGTGGGACTTCATTATGGTACAGAGGCATATCGAATAGAGTACAGTGGAACATCGGTTTACGAAGGACGAGGTTTATGAACAATTTTTTTAAAAGAAAAATTACCTCGGGTTACATCCTAGGTATTTTCGGTTTACGAACAGTCTTGGCATGGCCGTAACGCGGAAGGCTCAGAACTGTGTTTTTTCTTGCTCTGCATAAACATAATTGGCTCTGTACTTCAGGTATCGTTGTTTTTTTGGACTAAAATAGCACCCACCCATGACACTGTGCAGAGATTTGTGCAGAGATTTGCATTGGGTTTTCACATATTTCTTTATTGCACTGTATTTATTATGCATATAAAAATAAGGCAAATATCATGTAGTTTTGTGGCTGGAACGGATTAATTGCGTTTGTATTCATTTCATTGAGAAACATTACCTTGGTTTGTGAACATTTCAGTTTGAGAACGGCATTACTGAACACATTAAATTCGTAATCTGAGAGTCCACTTTACCGTTACCCACAAGTATGTTTCTGACTCATATGCCTATCAAAATAATGTTATTTACCAAATAGAAAGGAAGTCCATAATTCCTCCCACCCGGGTTCTGCTACAAAACAACCCCCCCCAAAAAGTAAAAGCCTACTACAATAACTGAAATTTATTTGGGGTTAATCATAGGCACTTTAAATCATGTGAATAAATATTATGGTGTAAATTGAAATTCAAGTCAATAACATATACAGTACATCTGACCATTATGCACTTCAGTACAGTATACAGTACATTACAGTTCTTAGAGCAGTGCCAATTGACTATAGTAATTATAATGTAAATACGATGTAGCAGTTTTATGTGCATTGTCAAAAGCAGGCAATCCACTTGAAGAATAATACTTAAATCTCATTTTTTTACACCGTCAATAACAATTACTCAATATAACTTGAATTCACCACACGTGATTGACATCCTGTGAACGTCTACTGTACTGTCCTCCCCACAGCTCAGTTCGGGTTCGTCCCAGGAGGAGCAATGCCTCCCTCATCATACGCCGGCTAGAAGAAGTGTCTTTACAGCCCGTGGTCCCACCCCCGCCCCCAATGAACGATGTCGGGCTCCCAGGACTGCCCTCTTATGAGCAGGCCATTGCAAAAAACGGACAACATGATGCCCCACCTCCTCCCTATCCCGGGTAATAGTAAATCACCTAGCAGATTCACAAGTGAGCTGTACCATATAATATACTCACATTATTTACACTCTCCCTATTCTCTTCTCTCCTTAGTTCACGGCATGGAAGTATTCGTCGGTAGTGTTTTCAGGAGCTTTACATCTACTCTTGTGCTTGTTGACACTGTACACAAATCTCTACATGATTACAAGATGCCTGTGCCTCCTCTTTACTATTGTGATTGAGCTGTCCTATTGCTTTCATGCATTTCATTAATTCACTTTTAATATGAACGTTTGAAACCTAAAATGTATTGTCACTACATCCTATGTTATGCTTTTTGTGCTCTAAAATTCCAATCTATACTGAATTAGTTTAGATTTTAAGAGCAGTTAAAGGGACAAATTACAGTGGTGCCTTGAATTGGGAATTAAGTCGACTATGAGTTTTTTTCGATGCTGGCCATCGCTAGGCCGATTTTTTTTGCTTTGACTTCTGTGGAAAAAATTTAGATACAAGCACTTTGGTGGCAGCAAACTTACTGTAACTCACTTCTCATCAAGCAGCAGTTTGGCACATAGAAAAAATATTCTTCAAAAAAAGAGGCTTCAAGCTGTTTATTGCTATTCCCAATTGAAATTTACTGTCAAACAAACAACAACGTTGTTTTTAAAATAACCTCATCACTTTGAATGTCAGCTAGCTTAATGCTAACACAATACAAAATGCCATAGATGGGTTAATGAATAGCATCTATGTGGGGGTTTTGTAATGCTTTCCAGGGGTGTCAAACTTGTTTTTGTCACGGGCCACATTGTAGTTATTGTTTCCGTCAGAGGGCCGTTATGACTTTGGAACCATATAAATGTAGGCCTCATTATTACATAATACACAACAAATTGATGGATAATTAGTTTTCAAATCAGAAGTCAATGCTATTTTAGAAAGGGATTTGTTCACGAAAAATGTTTTTGTAATATATCTCAATTTGCTATTTTAATCCAGAGGAACATGAGATAGACACTCATGATTTCCTTTCGCGGGCCACATGAAATGATGTGGCGGGCCAGACCAGGCCCCCGGTCATTGAGTTTTACACCAGTGCTTTAAGCAATGGATATTTGAACACAAACGGTGCAACAACACATGTAGACAGAAATCATACCAATACTCACATATATATTCTTTATCCTGGACTAATATTATTGCAGCTTACTGAGTCTCTTAGTAGTGAAAGTCTTTCTCGTTTGTGTCTGTGTGACTGCATTACACTGCCCCCCCGGTGGCCCGAGGCACACCAGAAGGAGCACAAGGACTGGAATGGATTCATTGCACTTCCATTCATTTCAATGGCAAAAGATGATCTGAGATAGGAGTGTTTTGAATTACGAGTGTGGTCAAGGAACAAATTAAACGCGTAAGTCAAGGTACCACTGTAGTCATGTTTTTGACCTCTTTTATTGAGCACTTCCAGTAGTTGTCTTTTAACATGCTTTTATACAAATATGGGGATGGTTTTGCTGCTGTAATTATTGCTTTACATGTCTGTAAAAGCGAGTGCGAGACTGAGAATGATCTGTGAATGTACTTCAGTGTTTTCTTTATGGGGAGGAAAATGTCTACAGAAGGTATTTACAGAAGCAAGAAATACATTCAACTTTAAATAAATAAATACATACATGAAGAAAGAAAGAAAGCAGCAAAACAGATTTTAAGGCTATGCAAAATCAGTAAATTTCCAGATGAAAATGAACGCATCTGAAGATACCACTTTTTTTAACCGTATCGTGGAGGCTTAAATTTTATCTTGAGACATTAAATAAATGAATATACTAAGTCAATTGTTTTTGTAATTATTACATAACAGCACAAAAACCAAAGGAAATCTATATAAGAATCAATTGAATTTTAAAGGTGTGACCAAAAATGTAGATGTATTTACAAATGCTGATTTATTTTGTGATTTTTTTATTTTTTATTTTTCCATCCCTTATACCTGTATCAATACATAAAAAAAAAAAACTTTGCCTCATAATCACCTCTTATGTCATGCGGCTTTTAGTTTTATCTTTGTGTACTTTACAACTTGGCACATGATCTGTTCATAACAGCCATCTGGCGAAAGGAGAGCTTTATATTGTGCAAATATATTAACTAGTAAGTTGTTTTTCACCTTTATTGGGCTACATTTTACATTAGGGTTAAAAAAAACTTATGGCACACCAGTAACCACAAATGTCAAAAAAACATAAAATACTGTGCATGGAAACTATGATGATTTCATCTCAATTTACTCCCCAAAATTAATTTGTGTGAAATCTGGCCCTGCTTAGTTGAACAAAATGAAATTATGGAATTCTGTTGCATGAATGGCAACAGGTGAATCGCATTTAATCGTGTCATGTTTGCCCTCACTACATGTACCACTGGCATATAACAAAGATATTGTTTTTGTATTAAATAAATAAGTTTTGGAGCAATTAGGTGAAACTGGATAATTTCCCTGGGCATACCCCTTTTCTGTACCGCTTCTCCTCACTAGGGTCGCGGGGGTGCTTGAGCCTATCCCAGCTAACTTCGGGCGAGAGGCGAGGTACGCCCAAGAGCCAAGGACCACCTGTGGAGAGCTCCAAAAAGACCTGGGATTAGCAGGTACTGTTGTCACAAGGAAAACAGTGAGTAATGTACTCCGCCATGGCTTGTATGCACGCTCACCACGCAAGACCCCATTGCTGAAAAAAAAGCATGTCAAAGGTCTTTTAAAGTTTGCTGAACAACATTTGGAAAAGCCACTTAAATACTGGGAGAATAGAATCTGGTCGGATGAGAGCAAAATTGAACTCTGGATGCCATCATGCACACCACGTTTGGAGGAGAAATGGCACTGCACATCAGCCTAAAAATACCTTGCCAACAGTGAAGTTTGAAAGTGGGAGCATGATGGTGTGGGGCTGCTTTTCAGCAGTATTAAATAAATATCAATTGGCGTGTGCAATACTTTTTCCCTGTGTCATTTCACATTATTACACACAACTTAATTTCTGATATTATTTTTTCTACTTTCTTTGTATGTATGGATTACTTGTGTTGTTCCCAACATCTGGTGACATTTTCATGTCAAAACCACCTTTGGAAATATATATAGTGAGAAAAATGGTGACGTGTTGCATACTTATTTCAGCCGCCGTGTGTGTCTGTGCGTGTGTGTATATATAACAGTACTGTTGAAAAGTCTTAGGCTACCATTCCGATTTTTATGAGCCTTTTTCACAGTAGTCAGTTAGTAAAACATGAACAAATAAAAGACAGTAGGTTTACACAAATGAACACACAAAACTTTGGAGAGGAATTGTGGGTGAAGGAACAAACTGACATTTCAACAAACAATAATATTTAATGACATCCTTTTGGGGAATGATCTGGATAAAGGAGCATTATTATTTATGATTTTTTTTTTTTAAACCATTTGACTAAATATATGAACAGACTGCCAACTGCCAGAATCATATTGGCATCTCCCAGCTTTTCCTCATCCTCTATTAACTAGTTACCCCGTGGACTAACTAACAGATGGACGAACAACACAAATTCAAAGTTATTTGAATTGTTTTTAAAATGTTTAATAGTCCATCATTGGTGGAGATATGCGCGCTACTGCTAAAAAAAAATATGTAAGTGTAATTTTTCCTTTTTTAAAAACATCCATCCATCCATTTTCTGCTTCTCCTCACTAAGGTCGCGGGCGTGCTGGAGCCTATCCCAGCTGTCATCGGCCAGGAGGTGGGGTACAGCCTGAACTGGTTGCCAGTCAATCGCAGGGCACATACAAACAAACAACCATTCGCTCTCACATTCACATCTACCGGCAATTTAGAGTATTCAATTAACCTACCACCCATGTTTTGGGGATGTGAGAAGAAACCGGAGTGCCTGGAGAAAACCCACGCAGGCACGGACGGGGAGAACATGCAAACTCCACACAGGCGGGGCCGGGGATTGAACCCGGGTCCTCAGAACTTTGAGGCTGACACTCTAACCAGTCGTTCACCGTGCCGCTTTTTAAAAACATGTAAACATGAAATAGTACAAAGAGACTAAATGGTGAACTCCCAGAGGTTAGAAACAAAAAAACTGGCTAGGTTACCAGAAACGTAAAAATACTGTACTGCACATTTCAGAATTATACAAAAAGGCATTTTCCAGACTTAAACCCCATCGAGCTGGTTTGGGATAAAATGTACAGAAGAGTGAAAGTAAGGCAACCTCCAAGTACCATATATTTATGGGAACTTCTGCATCCAAGGTGGGAGCTTTATGAAAGAATAGTCGATTTCCATTCCTGAAAGAGTTCCAGCTGTAATATCTGTCAAAAGTGACGAAGGAGTCAAATGTTTAGAAAACATTTTTGTTAATAGATTGACTCCATGATTTATTTTGTAACTTGATTTGTTTTGTGCGTTCTTTTCATTGTAAGATGAGACATTGAACTGCATGAATTTCAATTTTCATTTGAAGTTTTTTTTTTTTCCAAAAAGTGTTCTAAGACATATAGGTTGTATAACATGGTTTCCAATTTCAACGCTATCTTTATTCAGAGGATCTCCACAATATATTAAATTAAATTTGAAATTGGAAACAGATCACACACTAACAACGATAGAAATATACTTTATTTATTTGAGCGTGTACAAAGTCATTAGGGTTTGTGGAATTGAGCAAACTTCCAGCAGAGGTGCGCGTGCGAAACGTGAAAATCGCTAACATGGGTGCATGAAAGCATGTAGGATTTAAAAAGAGATGAACACACGCCAACAAGTCACCGAGGAGGTGGTGGTGGGGGGGCGGCACACTTTTTCATCCGGGGAATAGCACGACCTCACGGGGGGAGTTTGCGGACCGTGCGCCGCTCTGACCGGACTGCCGTGGTCGGTCGCACGGCAGCTGCAACGATGTGTGTCCGCCGCTCCACAAAGCTCCGCCGGGGAAGTGAGCCGTTCACCGGATGATGGACAGAAACTACCCGAGCTCCAGCTTTGCGGACGCGCTGGCTCCGGCAGCACAGCTCGCAGCTTCTTGGGCCTATGACCGCGGCTCGGCTACCGTCAAGCCGAGGTAACTGATGGATGGAGGGAGGAGGGGATGGTGGGTCACCTTACGAAGGAAATGTCGGTGATGGAGGGCCTAGCTGTAGTCTGAAGGGACTACAGCGAGCTCTGACGTTGTTACGGAAAACAGGCGAGTTTAAAGAATTCAAACATTCTCGTGCAAGTTGTGGCTAACTTGTGTGCCGCTTTCTTAGTGTTTTTTTTAATTTTTATGCGTTCTACCTTGCTAGTTTTAGCTAGCACGGCGCCTTCTCCCCGTGCTTGCGGGCATTTTTCAATAAACTAAAATTTATATCTGTATACATATACAGTGCTGCGTGCCAAGTTTATATAACTTTGGTGGGACTGCGTTATTCTCCGTGACTCACAAATCAACAACGTGTCCAGGCAGTCAAAACAACAATTGCTTCAGTCGCCCAAAGTAGCGATAGTGCGATATATGCTGCTTCTTTTTTTCTTTTTTTTACTTGTATCTTTTATTTATTCATATTAAATAGTCGCGTTAAATGTAGTTACTTATAACGTCATTACCGAAGCCCAGTAAAGGAGCGAGCTCACTAACATGCTAATGTTAGTGAACTTATTGCAACTTCGTCCCCAGTAAGTAATCGAAACCATACTTGGTGGCTAAAGTGGTCGTGGGTGTTGTAAATAATTCATAATTCTCAAGTGACACATACGTGATTTGGCTGTATGCTTTTTTAAAAAGTGAAAGCGAGTACAGGGCATAGTCATTCATTAAATTAATCCAATAAAGTCTAGTAAAACAGAACTTGGCTTATACTGTAGTTGTCAATTAACATGATACAGGAATTGATTTACCAGTGGGTGTGATTAAAGGCTCAGAAAGACAAAGTTACTCTCATCAGCTGAGCACACAACATACATTGTTGGTTGTCGGCTCTGATTGGATTATATGCAAAGAGATGGATATACTTTTCATCGATCTGTTCATTTCAAAGGTATCTTGCTTAAAATTGATTGTGCTTCCATTGCAAGATGGAGCCATAATAGTAACCTTTGTGGAATGTAAAATGGAGATAAGCTTGGGTTAAATTTTGCAGTCCTGTACTAGGAATGACAACTCCCACAGAAATGAATGAATCAAAGTGAATGTTGACAAATTATCTCATTAAGCTAAAGTACCAAGGCAGAACTGGACTAAAAGGCTGGTTACTGTCCCTTGGCAATCCCCTGATGCAAATGTTTGCGCAATTAAGACAGAATACTGTAATTACAAGACCGATTTGACAACACTGATCATTTGCAATATTTCAGCGTTTTTTCTTATTGAATACTGTACATCTTAAAAACAGGTGTGATTTAGTTGTGTTGTTGTACATTCAGTTCCAGTTATGGTGCAGCACAGCTTGATGCAGGGCTCCTCCAGCGCCAGAGCTACACTTCAATACAGCAGCTCCCCACCTACACTACAGCACATCTTCCTGCTGCTACAGGTGAGTTGTGAAGCATTTTGTTTTGAAATAGGTCCTTCTCATGTGCCAGAAGGCCATATTCTGTCATTGTAATTAAGGAATAAAGTGGAGCCTCTCAGGTTGCACACAATCCCCTCCAGGATGCTACTCTATTTATTCAAATTTGTAAATGTTTCCCATTAAAAAGGGCAAATGTTTTAAGTGACATTTCACATGCTGTCATATAAGAGTTTAAATAAGGCAATTTCTGTATAGATCTAAACTAAAACCACTTACACTTTGATAACTTGAGTGTAAATTAGGCTTTACACGATCAGGACTTTTGTGGTCACCGATCCGATCACAAGATGGAGCAATGTGTCTATTTACATGACTTGCTCATTTATTGTGTATACTTGTGTACTGTATACTGCGTATCTTAATGTATTCTCTAGTATAGTCTAATTTTAGACAAAGGTCAAAACATCAATGACCTCTAGCGGGCATTCAAGGATTGGCCACTGACATAAGTTAAGGTCAAATCAACATTACAACATGACAGAAATAATGGGTGCTCACTTACTGCAATTAAATTACTTTATTGCAATTACATTACATTACTTTAACAAATACTGTTAACGACATGCTTACTCTAACTTTCTCACTGTCACCGGCTATATGGACGGGTGTTGTCCAGAGTTTGAGTCCGTAGGGATTTTCCTTTTTTTTTTTCCCCACGCTGCGTTGCTTGAACGAGGCATGCTCCTCCTTGTGTACATTCTTCATTCTTTGTTGTGTTGAAGCATTTCGCTGACTTTCCCCACGACGTACTTCAGTTGTGCACAGACTGCAAATAAATTACGTGTTGTTTGTCCGAGACACCGCAAAATAGTCCCACGCCGATGACGTGTTTTTTCACCGACAAGATTGAAAAAACTTTATTGGCCATCAGATAGTCACAGTACTACGCTGCAAGACACGTGACAAGGCTAAAAATAAAGTAGGTTTTGGATTCATACCCGAGGGCGACGCGGAGTAAATGTCTTTTGCAGAGCCGATCGATGACGTCAATGATCGGATCGGAGAATTATGACATGAAAGCTGATCAGCATAAAATGCTAATTATCAGCCGATACCGATCCAGCCAATCAGATCGGTGTAAAGTCCAGTGTAAATTGGTGTGATGAACATGCACATGGAGGATTGTGTCTAGGGTGTGTGTCTCACCAGATTTGCTGCAGATGACAGTTTGACCTCTAAGGTTTTGTGTGTTTTGTTATTTACAAAAGAAGTGAAGTAGCATTGTCCTGATTTTTCTCATCTTTTGCTGTTGACTTGCAGGAGCACTTGACACAAATATTAATACTTCAGAGACCTCAATCATGAGCTTCCTTTCAGCAATAGAATCAAGAAATCCTGTTAGTGCCTCGCGAGTTCCTCCTTTTAGACCGCCACCATGGACTGCAGGTGAAAACATATTATTTCTCCTTAGAACGTTTTTGTCATTCGTAATGAACTACAAAAGTTACAAATGTTCCATTGACCACAAATATTGTAAATAAAATAAAATATTGCCTTCCCATTTCTGATATTATCAATGTGTGCAATGCAGGTACCAACTCTTCCACCACAGAGCTATATCTCACTGGTGCTTTGCCTTCTACTGCCGCATTTCCTTCTCCAGCTGCTCTGTCAAGCTATCAACACACCGGTCCTTATACTTCCAGGAGTTATTCTGCCAACTCTTCCCTGGCTCATCAGGATCCAGCCCTAAGCACTTCAACCAATGGTCTCTTGTCTCAGCACGACCCACTCCTCCAACTCAAACAGAGCCAAACTGTGCTTCCAACTGCCCTGGCCTTCAACCTTTCTGGACCCGTTTTGGGCTCACCTCTACCAGTCCAGTCCTCCACATACCGCTCAGCTCAGGAGTCAGCCCCGCACCTTCTACAACCACAGTTTAGCCTTCTGCCATGCGCCCCGCCCGCCCTTCATAGTGCCTCACAATCCTACGGGGCCGCTGTTTTTTCAGGCTCTGTTGAGAGAGCACTTCAGCGAGAATGTAGCGTGATCAAACACCACCAGAGGCCTTCTACTACCCAGACACCCTCAGACCAAGTACCCAATTCTGATGACTCCTTACAGGGGTACTATGACTCTGGTAGTGAGGTAGGTATGTCCTACCGACAAGACCGATCCCGTGAGACCCCGGAATCTTGCAGCCCTTCCACAGAAAAAGATTCATCTCATCGGGTCAATGGTGCCCTACAACACAAAGCTGACTCAGTTACTCAAAGCTATTCATGCACCACTGGGCCTACAGCAAAAGAGTATTGCTCGAAATTTGCTTCTGCTGGCCATGAGGAGAGTCACAGACTTTCTCAGAACCTAGCATCTCAGTCGCCTGAGCATTATTCCTCTTCTGGGCAAAAGCAGAACTCTGTAATTGCTAACCAACTATCCAGCCTTCTGTCCAGCACTCTGTCCCAAACCTACATCACGACACATAACCAGTCACAGCCCTCTCATTCCTCATCGGGGAATTTGTCTTCCCTATACAAGACACTTCCTTCCCTCTCCAGTCTTTCTGGCAATGGGGCATCTGTGAGTGAGGCTCTTGTGTACTCTTCCAGTCCAGGGCTGAGCCAAGAACAGTATGGTGTCCAGGTTGAGGGTTTGTGTCAGGGGACTCTCTCAGAGAGCTATTCCTCGTCTCATTCTCAGACTGACCCAAATGTGGTTTATAAGGCGGAGTCAAAGGAGCTGGCTTCAGTGACTCAGTCTCAGCGCTATGCCACAGTAGAATCCATGAACTCCTCTTACCAACCCACCTGTGGACAGGATTTGTCGATTCCTGCACAAAACTACACCCTGATGCAAGGCTCTGTAGGGATTAAAACACTTCCCGTCACCATTTCCCAGCAGGCAACAGTGCAGTCTAAACACATTTATGAGACTGTGTCTGATACTTACCCGTCAACTACCGAATCTTTGAATGATAATATAAGTTCATCAATAAAGGACATAAAGCCAACATATGGTAAACCAGCATTTGAAGAACTTCCTATCCAGGAGCTACAGGCTCTCCAACAGGTATCCATGGAGGGCTCTGTTGCAAACGGCACCACGGCAGCTCACAACAATGTCATCTATATTGTTTCAAAAATGGATGACCTCCACAAAACGCAAAGCGTCATCAGAGACACTTCACATTCTGATGACCATTTTACACAGCTGAACACAGCACAAGTTAGGGATGAAAGGAAGAGCTCTCGAAGTCAACAGCACAGTCACCTCAGTGGTGCCAATGGGCAGGAAAATGCCGATCCAAAAACAACCAACTCCAGTATTATATCTTCACATGTACTCCTTAGCCCAGAGCCAGTTAAGCACCACCCCGTCCTCATTAAATCATCCGAGGCACAACAAAATCACCAGGACCACACCCAGTTTATCACTGTCCCAACTGGTCAGGTTCTCTTGGAGCCTAATCAGATGATTTTTCTTCAGCAGCCCCTTGTGCACAATGCCCAGGTGCCTTCAAAGGTGGTATCAATGCAGGGTCTTCAGTCAGCTCAAGGCTTGGGCCCTCTTAATATTCAGTATCTCCAGATGGATCGGGACATGCTATGTCCCACTGTCTCTGAAAGCCAAAGTCAGCAGGCCGCAGTTGTGCCTGAGCAGAGCTCAGGATGCCCTGATTCTTCTAAAGACCACTACAGCCATTCAGCTATTCACCAGTCAAATAATGCTAAGAACCACTTTGCCCTTAACTCTCTTTGCTTCTCGGACTCCATGTTACTTGCGGATGACAGAAATATTTTATCAAACGTTGACGACATCCTGGCTGCTACTGTGGCTGCTTGTGGCGTCACACCACAAGACTTAGTCAAAGGTACATCCTCCACAGAGGTTCAAATGGCAGTGATGCAAAGTCCTGTCGATGCCAAGAATCACTTTCAGACGGTGGACATAACGCAAATGTCACCTAGTTTCTCAACAGCTCAACAGACAATCCTCACAGACACTAACACTCACTCCGTGCCCATGACACCAAATGGAACACAGATCTCTACAGACCGCCAAGGACAGTCCCTTCACCACCGCAACAATCCTGATCTCGACACAAATGGGGATGGAGACAGCTCTGAAAACAACTGTCACTCAGCAGGGCAGATTTATGACCCCTCAGGTTTCCAGAGCAGTGTCAAAGGTAATGCAAAGTGCATCAAAACTGAGAATGGCCTCTTAGAATGCCAAAGTGTGAAAGACTTTCCCAAAAAGAAAGCCGGCTCAAAGACTTTGACAAGGCCAGAGGCTTCCGGAGACGATAATGTACCACCTAAACCAGCCAAGCGTACTGGGCAGGCAAAGCGACATATCTCCAAGGGCGGCGACACCAGCCCATCTGCTTCACAAAGTGTGTATGACGGTTGTCCACAGCAGGAAAGAATCAGGCAGAAGATTCGGGAAGTGGAAGCCAAACAACCAGAAGTGAAAAATGGTTTCATCGGCTCTTTCCTGGACTTCATAAAATCCGGACCCAAACAGCAGTACTCCCCCAGTCCTTCAAGAACTATTACTCGCCCCAAAAAACATGTTTCCTTGGCCAGACCACCACCACCACAGCCATGTGTTTTGCTCCCCAAAATTCAGACTCTGTCGGGTTCCCTGATTTCCCAGCAGTGTCAGGTAACGAGCTCTCAGCATAAACGTCTGAATGAAGAGCTACAAAAGAACTTGGAGACCCTGCCATCATTTAGCTCTGATGAAGAGGAGAACACGGGAAAAAACCAGGCACTGAGGAACAGCATCAGCTCAGTGCTATCTGCTCTTGATGAGCCTTCAGAACGGAAACCCAAGCCAGGTATAGTAACACTATGTTTGTTTGGAACCGTCAGTTTTAGGTAAACCTAGACGACGGGTGCCCACACTTTTCTGCACCCCGAACTAGATCATAGGTGGGAGGCCATTTTAAAGTCCTACATGGGCCATACTAAATCTATGAAGAAATATGATGCATCAATCAAACATATTTTAATATTATATTGTAGGTGTTTGTGGATTACCTTTTTTAACATTTTTATTATAGTTTCTTTGGGGTATTATTTGTTTTTAGAATTGCATTGTGGGCGGGATGTTCTTGCGGGCCTCAGGTCCCCAACACCTCACCTAGACTAAAGATGGATATTTGAAGACATTTAATAAAAATTAACTATTATCCACATGTTTAATCTTGCTGCAGATAACCACGTCGCCAATATGGCGCTAAAAGCAGTCCAAGTTCCCGTCATGCCACTCAACATCACAGAGACCTGCTTGCAACTAATGCCCACTGCTGCTCAAACGCACACCACAGTCGCCATAGTAACCACAGCTGCGACCAGGCAGGAGCCAAAAGCGGCGCTGCCGCCTGGGCAGCTCGCTGTGCAGTTAACAAGTGTGGCAATCGAGGGACTGACTGACGAGGAGCTTTCGGACAGTGGAGGGGAAGGAATGTACCGGGAAAGAGACGAGTTTGTTGTGAGGAATGATGATATTGAAACCTTGAAGGTATTAAAAACAAGAAAATTATTCCCTAGTCAAGGAAGTAAACCTAAATGCAACATAAGTGATTTCCCCTATTTACAGAAACAATTTCCTTCTCTCAGTGTTTAAATGAATATGTATTGTGGGATGTGACCAGGGGACAATGCGCGCAGGAAGTGAGCCTCCTGCCATCTGGAAAGTCCAGAAGGCTTTGCTGCAGAAATTTGTGCCTGAGTTAAGAGATGGAAAGCGCGTCTTCTCTGCTACTAACAGTGTGAGTAAGCATGCATTACTCAAATAAGTGTCCCATCAAGTAAAAACCATTTGTCACCGTTCAAATACTTCTTGACCCAACTGTATATCGATGGCCAAAACGCAAAACCTCCTATCTGAAAAATGTACTTTTTGGAGAAAGCGTAACAGGCAAAAGAAATTGTAACTACTTTAATTTTGAAAATCGATTGGTCTTTTGGCCATTTGTGTATTGGCATGTATGAGATTACTGAGATGTCAAATGGAATGTTATTGTGGTCATCTAAGACTACGCCTTTTTAGTTGAATCTAATTCAACATGTTTTCTGTGTGTAGTATCTTGGATACTTTGGCGATGCTAAGACTATGTACCAAAGGGTTTATGTGAAGTTTCTGGACACAGTCAACAAAAGGGAGTATGTCCGGGTGTGCAGTCAGAAGCCACGCTGCAAGCCTATGAACTCACTAAGGTGCGTTAACACTGCAGACTTACGAGGGTTGAGCACAGTTTGTGGCATGTGGCAGGTGATGCCATCCTTTGATCTGCTTTACAGGGGTATTCAGGTGAAAACTTTGCTGGGCTATACAGCCGGCCCTTTCCCGTCATCTCCGAGTCAAAATCCTCGTCCCAAACCCCTCAAGCCAAGAGCAGAGCCCCCGCCGAAGAAGAGAAGAAAATGGAAAGAGGCGTTGTCACCCACTGCCTCGGGATCATCCACAGGAGAAGATGGTAAACGAGCGCTTTGATTGCTCACAGATTTTTAGGGAGTTTTAACCATGACTGCCGTCTAAATGTGTTTCTTCCCTGTCATATCTTCAGAGTTGAACCCTCCTGTGCCTTTTGCATCACGACTACTCAACACACGAACTATGAAGGAGACTTTCAGGAGCTTTGTGGAACTGCTTGTCAGTGTTGCCCTCGACGAAGATCTGATGACAGAACTTGAGCGAGCTAATGGTAAATTGCCAAAAGACTCTTCTCACCTATAATATGGAAAGTGTGGTTTCCCGCCGGAGAGCTGACTTTCCCTGCCTTGTCACATCTGCAGATGAGTTACTGCTGCCACATATGAGAAGGATGGAGGGCTTGATCACTGACAACAGGAAACGCTTGCTTCACAAACTGCACATTGGGCAAGTCCTTAAGGTGAGTTTTGTCACATGGTTGCTATAAGATGATACATGCCACTGAAATTCTGCTATATAAAAAGACCATAACAAACATGTAATAGTTTTACCCCTCCCACACTTTAAACACACTTAAACTTAATAAAACACACTTTTTAAAGTATTCTCAGGCGCCCGTCCTCACTTTCTCGCTCACACAGTTCTCTAAATCAGAGGCGTGCTTACTGTGTACATAGGGGGAGAACACTGTAATGTGATCACAGCGTGCTTGCTTCAATCTGTTTGTCACCCCCAGTTAAAATTGACACAAAACAAAAGAGATTTAAATATTGTCTATTTAAGTACCAAAATGTTCAACTTAACCCTATCATTTCATATAACGAAAGTCTGCTAGCTTAATGCTAACTTATACATCCATCCATCCATCCATTTTCTGAGCCGCTTCTCCTCGCTAGGGTCGCGGGCGTGCTGGAGCCTATCCCAGCTATCATCGGGCAGGAGGCGGGGTACACCCTGAACTGGTTGCCAGCCAATCGCAGGGCACATACAAACAAACAACCATTCGCACTCACAGTCACACCAACGGGCAATTTAGAGTCTCCAATTCATGCATGTTTTTGGGATGTGGGAGGAAACCGGAGTGCCCGGAGAAAACCCACGCAGGCACGGGGAGGACATGCAAACTCCACACAGGCGGGGCCGGGGATTGAACCCGGGTCCTCAGAACTGTGAGGCTGACGCTCTAACCAGTCGGCCAGCGTGCCGCCCTAACTTATACAGTAACAGTAATTATAAACCTTAATACAACTGCTCCTTTAACACACAAAGCCAGTAGACCTTAGTACTCTAAATTTGACTTGCCTGTATACTGTAAAAACCCATGAAAACAAAATCCACGAATGGGCGTGACCAACGAACCGAGGCATAGCGGGGAACACTGTAATGTGATCCCAGTATCGTTAACGTTTGTCGACACCCGTCTTGTGTCTTCAGACGGCACTGGACAGCTTCCCAGAGATATTGGTGGTCACGGAGCTGACGAACGACGGGGAAACACCCGCCTTCAAAGTGCGTCTTGGTGGGACGGCTTACAACAAGAAGACCATGAAGCCCTACAAGATGCCTAATAAAGTGCCGCAGGTAAGACACTTACATTCATTTTGTTAATTGTTGTGGCTTTTTTAACTAGAACTGAATAGAAAGGGAAGGCACGGTGGGCGACTGGTTAGAGCGTCCGCCTCACAGTTCTGAGGACTGGGGTCAATCCCCGGTCCCTCCTGTGTGGAGTTTGCATGTTCTCCCCGTGCCTGCGTGGGTTTTCTACGGGCACTCCGGTTTCCTCCCACATCCCAAAAACATGCATGGTAGGTTAATTGACAACTCTAAATTGCCCGTAGGTGTGAATGTGAGTGCGAATGGTTGTTTGTTTCTATGTGCCCTGCGATTGGCTGGCAACCGGTTCAGGGTGTACCCCGCTTCCTGCCCGATGATAGCTGGGATAGGCTCCAGCACGCTCGCGACCCTAGTGAGGAGAAGCGGCTCAGAAAATGGATGGCTGGATGGATGAATAGAAGAGTATAGGGAGTGTAAATATCACTTAAAATAAATGTAAGAATTATACAAGGTGCCACAAGATGGCGCCAAAGTAAACACACATACAGTGGTGCCTCGACTTAGGAGTTTAATTCATTCCTTGACCATGCTTGTTTCTCAAAACTCTTACCTTAAATAATTGTTATCCATTGGAATGAATGGAAAGGATTAATGAATGTGAGTATTATTTTGTTGTCTGTAAAATTTGTTGTTGGACCGTTTGTGTTCAAATATCCATTGCTTAAAGAATTATGCCACCGCCACATAGATGCTCTTTGTTAGCCTGTCTATGGCATTTTTCAGTGTGCGAAAGCATTACGCTAGTGGACATTAAATGTGATATGGTTGTTTTAAGTGTGTAATTTTCCTTATCATTAGTTTGTCAGTAAAGTAACTGCAAGTGGCAATAAACACCTTGAAACCTCTTTTCTGAAGAATATTTCCCTTTGTGGCAAACTGCTGCTAATTGTGAAGTGAGTTGAGTTTGCTGTCGCCTTCTAGCACTTTTTTTGCCCCCAAGTCAAAGCAAAAAACACCTAACTCCGGTCACTTGTAAGTCAAGGTACCATTGTTTTCGCTTTGGCCTCATCGAACTCCTTATGGCGCCTCTTGTTATGGCTGCACTCAAGTCGTCTGTCCAGCAGAGGGTGCAATCGCAGATAATTTACTGTGTCTTTATCCTGTATAGGAGTACACTGTGGACCAACAGAAAACCCAGTGGTTCTCTCTTTATCACTCTCTACAGCACTACAAGTACCACACATACCTCATGTGCAAGGATGAGGTGAGACGCTTGATACTGTAGTAGATCTCTGCTTTATGGAGGTTCATCATTATCATCATGGTATCTGTTCTCCAGATCGCCACCCAACGGGTGCAGGCGGGCGAGCTGGGGCAGGAGGAAACCGTACAGAAGTGCCTGCGGAACGGAGCTTGGCTGGAGGGGCTCTTTGATCGCTTCGGGGATCTGATAAATCAAGTGCAGCAGGCCTGCCAATGAACAACCTCGGATTCCAAAAAGACTAAAACCGCCATGTTTTGTCCTTAAACAACACAAGGATCCTAACAATACAGTGCCAATGAGACATAGGCACAAGGCTCACCTATGTAAATGAGGTCTTAATAAGAAGAGTAATAGAAACTAATCTTTGTCTCAGCAGAAAGTATCAAGATAGGACAAGGGCTTTGTTTCGGGAGGTATTTCCTCAATAAGCTCCTCCATGTCTGTGTTGTCACAGACCCTTTTTTATCGGTCTCTATTATAGATTTATAGTTTCTATTTTTATAGCGAGATTACTATTGATGCTAGATGGCGGTAGAAATTAGATGGCCGACAGATCTAACAAGCCTTTATAAATGCCTATTGATTGTATTAAAAAATATATATATTTAGCCTTAGTTATATACTGTTTGTACAACATCCCCTTTTTAATAGTGTGCCAACTCACGTGGTTATTCATGTTGTATAGTGTACATTTTGTATAAAAAAAAATAAATAAAAGCCTGTGGGAGTATTGTTAATGAAATACTGTATCTACTGTACGGTTCAACATTTTGCTTGTGAGACTTTTTTTTAATGAATATTGTTATTCTGAGGATAAAATAAAGCTGTCTTTATATTCCTTTGCATAGCTCACATTTTAATGACTGATGGATACATATTTTTCACCAAAGTAAATAGTATTATTCAGTACTTTTTTTCATTGGTTGCTGATATCTATTTTGAAGGTTTCTTTAACGCTATCAAACATTCTTGGTCCTCTCAAGATGTTATTTGTGAATAAAGTGCCACATGTATTACTTTTTATTTTTGTGTGGAAGTTGATGCCAATCACGCAAACCACCATTTCTGGTAAACAAGGATTTTAGTTTATTCTTCAGCCGTTATTTACATATGCAGAGAGGAGAAGGAACATTACGTGGAAGTGCATCAAGAACATCTCAAAATAACCACAATTAGCATAAGCAAATTAGTTATGTCATTTATTTAATAAAGGGACTAAACAGATTCCCAGACCAAGCACTTGGGCCACAGTGGCAAAGAACAACAACAAAAAATCGCTAACAGGAATAAAACTTGAACTGAAACATTGCAGGGGCGGCCATCCATCCATCCATCCATTTTCTGTTCCGCTTATCCTCACAAGGGCCGCGGGCGAGATGCGGTGTACACCCTGAACTGGTCGCCAGCCGATCGCAGGGCACATATAAACAAACAACCATTCACAATCACATTCACTCCACACAGGCGAGGCCGAGATTTGAACAACGGTCCTCAGAACTGTGAAGCAGATGTGCTAACCGGTCGTCTGCCTCAATTCAAGAGTGCAATGCATACAGTACATTAACGATACCTGAAATCTATAAAAGTAATACTAAGACATATGGTAATAATTATCACGGTTAAATGTAACAATAGCTACAAACACATGGTCGTAAAAGACCATAATGTATCTTACAATCATTTGATACTTACTGTATGTGCCCTAAAAGCTGCTCAACAAAACAATTAGAGTCCAGTAACTTTCTATTTATTGCTTGGTTTAAAAGGAAGAACAATATAGATACTGTATTTGTGTGTTTTACTAAACGATATTTATAATTGTACCTGTGGCTGAAAAGAGTGGAGAGTCTCTGTTGTCCAAATGCACGAGTGCAGTCAATCAATTGGGTGATTATTGTCAAGAGTCACTCAAATATCCACCCTCTCTCCTTTATTTCTCAAACATTTCCTATCTTTGTATTATTATAATGTAGCCTGGGCAACCTGTCTCTTCCTTGACAATCACGCCATGTTTGTAGTTTAATCAAACATTGCTACCCTATAAGGACACCAGGGGTTGCAGTTTTTTCCCATGGCAGCGAGTTGGGATGCGTGCGAGGGCCAATCGCCAGGTGCGCAGGTGTGAGTCGCAGACTAATTTGTTTGGCCGTGTCACTCGGTGCGCGGCGGGCCTTGTATACTGTACTCAGAAAACGAGCATTTGTGGGTTAAATGTTGGAGTCTTTTTCAAATAACTGTTTCAATTCATGTGACTTCTCTATTTGAATTCCAATTAAAATTTATTTGGATTACTTGTTTTTTCTTTTAATTGTGGTTGATATTTAGCAATATTAATGGATCAAAGCTGTCCGACGTAATGCTGTCCCTCACTGCTCTCATGATCAAACTATTCACTGTCCTTTGAATAAAACATGACCATCACAGTAGAGCCAGAACGCAAAATGACTGTCAGCCTCTTGTGAAACAAATGTGTCTCTGTGCTAATGTGAGGAGAGCCTCTGTCCTCTGGTAGGAGGCGGACAGCAGCCAGCAAGTGCGCCATTCCTCTACTGGTCAAACTGGTTGAGACATGCAAGACTTTTGCTGTCTACACAAATTGTAATGAGCTGTATTGTTCCCAAAGTGGGAGAAGAGAGGGGTGGGGGGGAATCCTAGAGACTACGTGAAAAGGACCGTGTGGGAAAAGACGTCATAAGCTTAGTTCCACTGACAGGTTCATTACGTTTTAAAGGTCACATTTAGGAGTTGTAACATGGATTTAGGCTAATAAGAGCACCTCCTGTCTGCAAAGGATCGGATCCGACAACATCATCCTGCATACTGTAACCTGCCACTTTACTCATTTTCCATTATACAGAATGTGTCTATTATTTTTGTGTGTCTGTAGTGCAGTGGTTCTCAAACATAGGTGCGCGAGCCAAAATATTTTTACAGTACATTTAAAAAAGTGTGTACCAACACACGCATCAGTAAAAATAAAATAAAACAATTACTCCTCCCTACCTTACCCTGATGTATCATTACATAATGTTGTGTTGTTGTTGTTTTTCGAACAAAAAGTGTATTATTACAGGAATTATGTCTTTTTTTCCAGAGCAAAAAGCATATTTGTTTCCAGAATATAATTTTATTTACTTATTTATTTTAAGAATAAGGGTGTCTTTACCAGAATAACAGGCGGCATGTTCCGGGTATAAAGTTGTATTTTATAAATTCACTTTAAATTCATTTATTCTATTGTTAATCATTCACTTTAATATCATAATATTATGATTTTATCCTGGAAAATGACAACTCAATAGAATGACAAAGGGCAGCCTTGGCGGAGTCCAACCCTCACCGGGAACGAGTCCGACTTACTGCCAGATATGCGGACCAAACTATTGACTCCGGTCGTACAGGGACCCAACAGCCCGTATAAGGGGGTTCGCTACCCCATACTCCCGAAGAACCCCCCACAGGACTCCACGAGGGACACGGTCGAACGCCTTCTCCAAGTCCACAAAACACATGTAGACTGTCATGAACATGGTTAGGGCGACGGCGAGGAACGCAAGGCAAGAACATGGTGGACCCAATTGCAGGGAAGCAGGGAGGCAAGGCAGGAGTGCGGGAATCTCAAAATAATAATATTTAATCACAATGATAAAACAACAGGCGACTATGACAAAAACAACTGGCGACTATGACAAAAACAACTGGCGACTATGACATGGCAAGACATGTGACAACGACAATGAACCGACAAGGACTGAAAGAACCCAGGGAACTAAATACAAACAAATTGACGAGACAACGAGGAACACCTGGACAAGACACGAGTGGCTGGAGAGAGCTGATTGGTCGACACAAAATAGACGAGAACAGGTGGACACAACAACCTAATGAGCACACGACAAACATGGAACACAGGAAAACATGGAACAAAACTAAACACAACCCAAACCCAAAACACAGACCATGACAGTACCCCCCCTCTAAAGGAACGGATCCCAGACGTTCCCCAAACAACAACCAAAAAGTCATCAACCCAGGGTGGGCGGAAGGGGGCCTGGAGGAGGGTACAGAGTCCACCCCTCAGGTCAGTCTGGTGGCCATCCAGGCCACCCGAGGTGAGGTGCTTGGCTGAGCGGTTCAGGAGGTCGTCCAGGACGCCAAGCACCAGGGTCTTTACAGGGCCATTCAGGCGGACGGCCACGGTGCCGAACCCAATGGTAATAGGGTTGGGTGGCGGCCGCTGGACGAGCGCCGCCGGAGCGTGGTCGGGTGGCGGCCGCTGGACGAGCGCCGCCGGAGCGTGGTCGGGTGGCGGCCGCTGGACGAGCACCGCCGGAGCAGGGTCGGGTGGCGGCCGCTGGACGAGCACCGCCGGAGCAGGGTCGGGTGGCGGCCGCTGGACGCGCGCCGCCGGAGCAAGGACGGGTGGCGGCCGCTGGACGCGCGCCGCCGGAGCGTGGTCGGGTGGCGGCCGCTGGACGAGGGCCGCCGGAGCGTGGTCGGGTGGCGGCCGCTGGACGAGGGCCGCCGGAGCGTGGTCGGGTGGCGGCCGCTGGACGAGGGCCGCCGGAGCGTGGTCGGGTGGCGGCAGCTGGACGAGCGCCGCCGGAGCAGGGTCGGGTGGCGGCCGCTGGACGAGCGCCGCCGGAGCAGGGTCGGGTGGCGGCCGCTGGACGAGCGCCGCCGGAGCAAGGACGGGTGGCGGCCGCTGGACGAGCGCCGCCGGAGCAGGGTCGGGTGGCGGCCGCTGGACGAGCGCCGCCGGAGCAGGGTCGGGTGGCGGCCGCTGGACGAGCGCCGCCGGAGCAAGGACGGGTGGCGGCCGCTGGACGAGCGCCGCCGGAGCAAGGACGGGTGGCGGCCGCGGGACGAGCGCCGTTGGAGCAGGGTCAGGTGGCGGCCGCTGGACGAGCGCCGCCGGAGCAAGGACGGGTGGCGGCCGCTGGACGAGCACCGCCGGAGCAGGGTCAGGTGGCGGCCGCTGGACGAGCACCGCCGGAGCAAGGACGGGTGGCGGCCGCTGGACGAGCGCCGCCGGAGCAAGGACGGGTGGCGGCCGCTGGACGAGCGCCGCCGGAGCAAGGTCGGATGGCGGCCGCTGGACGCGCGCCGCCGGAACATGGTCAGATGGCGGCCGCTGGACGAGCGCCGCCGGAGCAAGGACGGGTGGCGGCCGCTGGACGAGCGCCCCCGGAGCAAGGACGGGTGGCGGCCGCTGGACGAGCGCCGCCGGAGCAGGGTCGGGTGGCGGCCGCTGGACGAGCGCCGCCGGAGCAGGGTCGGGTGGCGGCCGCTGGACGAGCGCCGCCGGAGCAAGGACGGGTGGCGGCCGCTGGACGCGCGCCGCCGGAACATGGTCGGGTGGCGGCCGCTGGACGAGTGCCGCCGGAACATGGTCGGGTGGCGGCCGCTGGACGAGTGCCGCCGGAGCAGGGTCGGGTGGCGGCCGCTGGACGAGCGCCGCCGGAGCAGGGTCGGGTGGCGGCCGCTGGACGAGCGCCGTTGGAGCAAGGACGGGTGGCGGCCGCTGGACGAGCGCCGCCGGAACAAGGACGGGTGGCGGCCGCTGGACGAGCGCCGCCGGTGCGGGAGCCTGGCGCAGCTGCCGAGGAGCCGGAACGGGAGCCTGGCGCAGCTGCCGATTAGCCGGAATGGGAGCTGCAGTCGCTTCCTCAGCCTGCCGCCATTGAGGTGTGGGAGTAGAGGGTACAGGAGTGGAAGAGTGCACAAGGTCTCGGGAAGGTGAACTAGGAAAAATGGCTGGTACTGAACATGGCTTGGGGGCAGGTTTGACTAGACGTGACTTAATTGGAGCCGTGGAACAACGTGTGGGAACAGGTGAAAAATCAAGTGATTTGTGAACAGGGGGGAAAAAACGAGGGGGCAAAATTTGACCTTTACTTGGGCGCCTCCGTTGGCCACCACGCGACGGTCCCGGGTAGATGGCCAAACGGGTGCCCAAGAAAAGGTCAGAGGGAAAGGATTTGGACTCACTGGGGTTGGAAACGGGGAGACGTGACAAAAACGGACGAGGACGGGATAAACTAGGGAAGGAACCATAAAAATCTAAATCTGTGTCAGAGTCAGAATCAGATAGGAGGTTAACTAAATCAGGGCCATCTTCACAATCAGAAAAATCTGAATCTAAAGAAACATGTGGATGTACAATAGTAGGGCATGGTGAATAACTAGGACAAGTGGGGGGACCCGAGGAAAAGGACAGAAAAGACTGAATGATAGGGCTTACTGGAGGAGGGTAGGTATGGATGGCAGGCTGAGGACGGTGGGAGGCAGTTTGGTGGCGTCCAGGGTGACGCCATGTTCTTCCCGCTGGGTCCTGTTCTGGTCGGTTCATTCTGTCATGAACATGGTTAGGGCGACGGCGAGGAACGCAAGGCAAGAACATGGTGGACCCAATTGCAGGGAAGCAGGGAGGCAAGGCAGGAGTGCGGGAATCTCAAAATAATAATATTTAATCACAATGATAAAACAACAGGCGACTATGACAAAAACAACTGGCGACTATGACATGGCAAGACATGTGACAACGACAATGAACCGACAAGGACTGAAAGAACCCAGGGAACTAAATACAAACAAATTGACGAGACAACGAGGAACACCTGGACAAGACACGAGTGGCTGGAGAGAGCTGATTGGTCGACACAAAATAGACGAGAACAGGTGGACACAACAACCTAATGAGCACACGACAAACATGGAACACAGGAAAACATGGAACAAAACTAAACACAACCCATGACATAGACTGGTTGGGCGAACTCCCATGCACCCTCGAGGACCCTGCCGAGGGTGTAGAGCTGGTCCCCTGTTCCACGGCCAGGACGAAAACCACACTGCTCCTCCTGAATCTGAGATTCGACTTCCTGACGGATCCTCCTCTCCAACACCCCTGAATAGTCCTTACCAGGGAGGCTGAGGAGTGTGATCCCCCTGTAGTTGGAACACACCCTCCGGTCCCCCTTCTTAAAAAGGGGGACCACCACCCCAGACTGCCAATCCAGCGGCACTGTCCCCGATGTCCACGCGATGTTGTAGAGGCGTGTCAACCAGGACAGCCCCACAACATCCAGAGCCTTTAGGAACTCTGGATCTCTCATCCACCCCCGGGACCTTGCCACCGAGGAGCTTTTTAACCACCTCGGTGACCTCAACCCCAGAGATAGGAGAGCCCGCCTCAGAGACCCCAGACTCTGCTTCCTCACAGGAAGGCATGTCGGTGGAATTGAGGAGGTGTTAGAAGTATTCTCCCCACCGGCTCACACCGTCCCGAGTCGAGGTCAGCAGCAGCCCATTCCCACTATACACAGTGTTGAACTCCTCCCATGCCAGAGTTTTTGCTTCAGCGACCACCAAAGCTGCATTCCGCTTGGCCAGCCGGTACCCATCAGCTGCCTCAGGAGTCCCAAAGGCCAAAAAGGCCCAAAAGGACTCCTTCTTCAGCTTGACTGCATCCTTCACTGCTGGTGTTCACCAATGGGTTGGGGGATTGCCGCCACCACAGGCACCGACCACCTTACGGCCACAGCTCCGGTCGGCCTCCTCAGCAATGGAGGCGCGGAACATGGTCCACTCGGACTCGATGTCCCCCGCCTCCCCGGGAACATGAGTAAAGTTCTGTCGGAGGTGGGAGTTGAAACTCCTTCTGACAGGGGATTCTGCCAGACGTTCCCAGCAGACCCTCACAATACATTTTGGCCTGCCACGTCGGACCGGCATCTTCCCCCACCATCGGAGCCAACTCACCGCCAGGTGGTGATCAGTTGACAGCTCCGCCCCTCTCTTCACCCGAGTCTCCAAGACATGCGGCCGCAAGTCCGATGACACGACCACAAAGTTGATCATCGAACTGCGACCTAGGGTGTCCTGATGCCAAGTGCACGTGTGGACACCCTTTTGCTTGAACATGGTGTTCGTTATGGACAATCCGTGATGAGCACAGAAGTCCAATAATAGAACACCGCTCGGGTTCTGATCGGGGAGGGCCGTTCCTCCCAATCACGCCCTTCCTGGTCTCACTGTCATTGCCCACGTGAGCATATTGTACTGTAATTCTAACTTGCATTTAGTATCGTTATTTAATAGTTATTCATCACAGGTATATAGTAAGTCTTATGGTTTAAAGTTACCATTTTTGGTTCCTTGCACATGCCAGTAGTTTAGTTTTTCAAGTATGTAGCCTATCTACAGCAAGTTATATTTGCACAAGCTACATACAGCTGATTCACATTTAAAGGGTAACAAAGGCAAAAAAAAAAAATTAAAGGCTTCCCATTCGCAGGCAAAGAAACAACAGGCCAATAGTGATTATGTATTGTTCATATTAGCCGGACGGCCTTCTTTCTTGTGTTTGTATGAAACCATTTTCCCTTCAGCTTTTTGGCAGGTTTACAAAACACAGGCATGCATATCTCTCGGAGAGTTCTTGGGGAAAGTTGTGAAACCTGTTTTTCTTTAAACCACGTGGCTTCTTGCTGTCAAAGACAGGGTTACATTTCCTCTAAGGTGTGGATGTGACGTGTTCGGATAGAAGCACCTCATCAAACTCAGTGAGTGCAAAGCTTCTGTGGAGGTCAACACATCATTCGCCTAATAGCAAAGTTGCTTAAATTTGATCTGAATGTCTCCCGAAAATGAGAAAACAACAAATTCAACAGTCCACTTGCCATGATTCAAGATTTGTGGATTACTATGACCTGGATGACTGAAAATCTACACAGACATAAATAAAAAAACAATTTAGCACATTGGTATTTTTATTGATATTGTAACAGTAAGTTCAAAATGGCTTGGGCAATTATGCTGTGAGGCTAAGGACATTCAAACTAATGGTTTCAATAGCGTTATTTTCAATTTGAGATTTTTTTTTTGTGTTCACTAAGGCTTACAAAAGCCACATTTGGGGGATTTCCTGGGATCCTATTCTAGTGGCCTCAAGTAAAACAACATTGTATTACATAAAAGTCCGTAAACCAACCGGTTTGACCTCAGATCATTTTGAGGACTTTTAGGCATTAATTTCAAGTAAAAAAGTTGAAATCTAAATACATGCATTTTGAAGCGTCCACATCTTTGTTTTAATGAAACGTGTTCTTCTCCTTCTTCTCCTACTACTTCTATAACTTTTATTATGTCATTCTCTTTTTGCTGAGAGGACGGTAAATGAACGTCAACGAACCTTTTGTCGAGTTTTCTTTGCGGCGGCCCCTCACGTTCGAACTCGCCATGACGGGGCTGATTGGCTAATGAATAATTAATAAGGGGGGAGGAGCGAGTGTCGCGATCGACTTAAGCAAGACGTTGCAACGTCACTGTTGAGAGTGAGGAAGAGACGCGGAGGAGGAGGAGGAGGAGTGCATGGCTTCTCACTGTCACTGGAACGACTGTGCGTGCGCCGAACAGAAGGTAAACGCTCTGCATTGTGATTTATGCTATTATTAAGATAGTGCAGTTACTGTTATGTATGTTGCAAAAAAAAAGAAAAAAAAAGTTGTTTTCCTTGCTCAGCTGAGCTTGGTTGACTCATTCAAAATGGGCTGTGAGGGAGACAGATACAGTGTTATGGTTCTTAATTACGCTGTTGTATGATTTCTCAACTTTGCGCCAAGATTGATATAATAGATGTGAAAGAATCAGATAGAGCATTTTGAACATCCTATACAGACTGTGATTGATTTGCTTCGTGGCAATGGTTGATGGACAGTGCGAGTGTTAAATTAGACAGATATTCGAGCCTCTTTTGTAGGGACAGTTGTGCCTTGAGATACGACTGACCTAACTGACGAGTTTTCCCAGAGACGAATCATTGTCCCGATGAATTTTTGCTTTGAAATTTCAGTTATGACCGCTGTGTGGTGGCAGTTCACGACGAGCAGCAGTTTTGTCAGCTATTGAAGAATTCTTCAAAATTTGTGTTTTCTAGCTTAATGCCCCCCTCAATTGAAGTTTACTGTCAACCTGAACTTCAAACAAAGAATTCCACATGGTGGATTTAAAACAACTACATAGCGTTGCTCGAAGAAAGTCCGCTAAGCTTAATGCTAACAAACAATGCAAAATGCCACAGACGGGCTAATGAATAGCATCATCATCGCTGTGCCGTAACCATTTCATTATTATTATTATTATTAATTGAACACAATATGTGGCGCAACACATGTCGACCAACAATATAACAATGCTGACAGGCATACTGTACAGTCTTTATTCTCCACAAAAAAAAAAACCCAAAAATAATGCATCTTATTGTGGAGTTGTGGCCATCTCGATACATATCTATTATTTATACTTCCTCCAGGTGGCCAAAGTGGACACACCAGGGGGAGCCGCACAATCACAGTGAACGATTTAAATTCCTGAAAGAATGAAGCGCCGTAATTGTTGTTTGTTGGATCTTTTTGCAGGTCCAATTGATTGGTGGTGACGCTAATGTGTGCTTTATAGGCTTTGCATGGTTTGTGGTTGATATTCAGACATTAAACATTAATTACAGATTCATGCAAGGCTTAAATTTTGTTATGGAGTTGTGTGATTTATGGTGGATGAACCTTTACAATTAAGATATTAGTCATGGTATCACTTACAATATAAGGGTATAAACTGGTTAATGACGGACCTGACTGTGACCTACCTAAACTATTGATATTATATTATTTTTATAATCATTATTATGTTATGATACATTGTCGATACAGCTGGATCAAATATTGATATTGAAATGTTAATATGCTGTAACTATCCATTTAAAAATTATTATTAAATAAAACAAATATGATCCAATACATTTAATTGATATTAAAAATGTACATATCAGCCTTTCACCTGACTTTATCTGCATGCTGAAATCATTATATAGTTAAATTAATTTCTTACATTGTCACTTAGATGTAATGTATAAATAGATACCATTGGGAAAAAAAGACTCTATATTGTATGATTTAGTATGCCACTCCGCTCTAGTGACCCACCGCTTGCCCAATAAGGAGCCCACCTTTGGCATTATACGATATGTCACTATTTGCCTATTTATAAATAATTTATTTGGGTATCCGTATTGTAATGCGGTCTCTTAAACTTGACCGATACTGCTGCTGTGTGACTCATTGTTAAATTGGGGTATTTGAGGTTAAAAATCTCACAGGTGACACAAGGTAAAAGTGCCTTTACACACCCGTTCCTGATGCGAGGGTTCAAATGTAAGCGAGCCAATGGCAGCGAGTCCACAGTTTGCTTTGGCACCTTAATCTCACTTGTTCTTGCATGCCGAAGGAATGAAGATTATCTGCACACCGGCTGTCAATGGCTTGATGCCACACAAGGTGCGAGCTGTGCCGCATGCTTGAGGTCCTATTAGACTATTTACTGCAGGTACAGTGTAATGATGATGATGATGATGATGATGATGATGAGGCTGGTGCTGTGATATACACTAGGGGGGAAAAGCCTCTTGTGTCGCTGGCATTTGTCTCCCTCTGCAATTATTTACCGTCACTGCTGTGTGCAAACACTACTGCACTCTTAACACTGTACCTACCCAATCACAAAGTTAAAGTCTGCAGTCATTTTTTAGTCCAGTGTGAGCAACAAGAGGTGACAAGACCACGGCCGGGGTTCCCTGGATTGTTTTGACCCACACATGACCCCTTCCCCACCACCCTTCCTCTTCCTACACTCTTTTCTATCTTTTTAGTCTTTAACAAGGGTTAACGGACATTGATGAGATCCGGATTTGTGCCCTAATTTTTAATCCAGGGAGTCCTGTGGATTATCCAGATGGCTCTAACTTCTAATTGAAAGCATTTTAATCTGATAACGTTGTTAAGACATGTTTGATTCTTGCAATCATATGCATTCTCTTTTCTTCTGCACAATTGACTTGAATTAGCTGTTATATATCTGTCTACTATATGCATGAATGTTTGTTTGTATGGTACAGCGGTACCTTGAGATACGAGTGGCCAGATTTAAGATTTTATCGAGATACGAGCCGTCGTTCGGCCAAATGTTTGCGCTGACTTGCGAACAAATGTTTGAGATTACAGTGCTGTAAAGTGGCAGTGAACTCAACTCAACACACTTCACAACAAGCAGCAGTTTGGCTGACAGTAAACTTTAAAAATTTTTTTTTGAGGCTTCAACATGTTTAATGCCACTCCCAGTTGAAGGTTGCTGTCAAACAAAACATGAAACAAGAAGAACTACATGTTTATTTAAACAATCACATCACTTTGCCTTAAGTATAGTAGCTTAATGCGAATGCATAATGGGTAACGCCATAGACGGGCTAACAAATAGCATTTATGTGGGGATGTTATAAAGCTTTACGCAACGGATATTTGAACACAGGCAGTAGAGCAACACGTGTAGACAATATAACAATGCTCACAGTCACAGGCATATATTCTTTATCCTCTGCAAAAAAAAAAAACGACATTACTGCAGCTGAGTCACTCACAATCGTTGTGGAACGGTCCTTCGTTTGTGTCTGCATGACTGTATTGTACTGCCCCCCGGTGGCCACGTTGCACAGACCAAGGAGCTGCAATGAACGAATGCCGCACCCTGACTCTGGTTGTCTCCAAGGTTCCTCTTTAATTCCATCAAGTCCGCCTGCATGCACTTGCTCTCCAAACATCTGCTTTCTTCTTGTTGTCACAGATGGGTCACAATAGCATTTGTCATGTTGTGTTGTCATAACACAGAGTGTAGCTGCTACTGTCAAGGACAGTGATTTATGGCCCTAAATTGCTGACCACCCCCATCCCCTAACATTTGCTCTGCTGGCTTAAGATGCTCCCTGTAGTGACATGAACGCTACGCTGACATCTCACGTAGGGACGCTCTGCTTTCTTGTGATGGCCAACACAACTGTTTCAGACAATTGACTTCAAAGCACAGCCACAGACCATTTAGATTGGCAGTACGAGGGCTGTTAGACCAGTTTACCCATTTTTATCTAGGATTACAGTTCAGTAGTTTTCACTGTGGATAAAAAATTAATAAGTTGATACGTTGATAAGAATTATTTCGATTTTGTGGAATAGATTGTTGATTAATCGACTCCTGAAGCAATTGACGCCAAATGGAGTGCACTGCTGGGCTTCAACTCGCAAAGGCAATGTTGATTTGGTTTCAACTAGTTCATGATCTGAAGAACAACTATGCTATGTGTTACATAGCATAGTTGATTTTTACTCTAAAACAATTGACGTGCAGGTATTATTATTGTTCACTTGCGGTCGGTGTGTCTTCAAAAGGAGACTAGGTGAGTGATTTGTGCGTCAGCGAATGAGAGTGTAGTTATCGTTTGTTATCGGCAGGCTGTTAACTGGCGAACCGTCAGAAAGTGACTGGGTGTCAGTTGTGGGCTATCGAAGTTTGTGTATGAATGTGCTTAGTGTTTCTTTTGTTCAATAAAGTGATTGAAAGTGCACCAGGAGCTGTCTGTCCTTGACCACTTGCGGGATCATTACAGTACGTTCTAACTAGCGGTGGTAGGCTATATATTATTAGCTAACGATGTATAGGTTACCTTGTGTCGGCGATTGTAGACGTGCTGTTGTGTCAACCAGTTCTATTTTACAGTACACAAGTTGCACTTTATCTTCTTTTTTTTTTTAGGTGTTAAAAAAATCCCGAACTTTGGACATTCTCTGTCTTTTACACAGTTTCCTCCTGGCCTGCTGCAATCGTGCTGACATATTTCTACAGGGAGTGGTGCATGTGTCTGCAATAAGATTAGTCAATGCGGAAGAATGACCGCTGCGAAGCTTCGAGGCAGAGATTATTCGTCAACTTTTTACATTTTTTTTATTATTGATCATTCAAGTTATTCGATTAATCGTTTCAGCCCGAGTGCCGAGGCTCAATAAAGGTTGTGAAACACTGACTGAAAGGATAGACCTAAACATACTTCATCCTTTTTGGTCGACTTATCATTCATGTAAATTTCAGCTTCATATGTATCATATTAAAAAATGGCAGACACTGCTGTCTTGTTTACCGCCATGGCAAAATGGCAACACAAACCAGTTCAGGCTTTGCCGTTTCAAACCAAACCAGGTAAGCTTAACTGCACAGGGTCTATTTGAGCCATGGTGCAGTCTGGTGCATGTCTTAGCAGCAACAAAGACCACACACATTGTGGAATACAGTATTAGGACATCTCTTGTAAGGGAGGTCTAACAGTATGTGCATTGTTTCTTTTCATCCTCCGAGACCCATATTGTTTTCAGTTACAGTGGACCCTTGCATTCAATCATTTAGAAATCCATCCATCCATCCATTATCTGAGCCGCTTATCCCCACAAGGGTTGCGGGAGCGCTGGAGCCCATCCCAGCTATCATCGGGCAGGAGGCGGGGTGCACCCTGAACTGGTTGCCAGCCAATCGCAGGGCACATAGAAACAAACAACCATTCGCACTCACATTCACACCTACGGACAATTTAGAGTCTTCAATCAACCTACCATGCATGTTTTTGGGATGTATATCGGTTGTTAGCGGCATTACTGTATTTTAATCTTGGTCTATGGTGTTGATTGGGGAATTATTATTTTTTTGGTGGTCATTGGTGTAAAAATTTTGCTGGCCAACAAAAAGCATGCATCTCCAAATTTTGAGAGTTCATATTTTTTGCCTAAAAATTCTGATGAATTCAATAAAAACACTACATTTAGAGATCCATGCTCTTCATTGGACAGAAAGATATTACAGATGGAAGAATTCACTCACGTAAAATTTCAACATTCCTGTCTTCTGTCCATCAGAACGAGGCATGGCTGGGAAGCCATTCCGGGCTACCCAAATCTGGAGCAGCATCATCTCCAACCTCCACACTCATGTGGAGGTCAAGCGCCGGCGGCACAATCTCAAGTCGTACCAAGACTGCTTCCTGGGCTCTGAGGCTGTGGATGCTGTTTTGGCGCACATCACCTTGAATCACTTCTTCGGCGACGAGGCCGTTCCTCGCCAGAAGGCCGTCCGACTTTGTCAAGCCCTGATGGACTCGAAGGTCTTTGAGCCGGTGGGCATTAAAGTGTTTGGCAAGGAAAAGAAGCGGGCCACTTTCGAGGACAGCAGCTGTAGTTTGTACAGGTTCACGAGCCCAGAGACGGGCTTATCACCGCTGAACAACACCAAGTCCAACTCCACGGGGACCATAGAGAGCGGCTATGACTCTCCCGCCATAAACAGGAACAAGAACAGCTACAGTCCATTATGTGAAAGGTAGTAACACATTACTTTAGCTCTCATTTTGGACCTGCCAATCCATCTATTGGTGCATTTTGTGCTCATCTGATATATAAAAAAAAAAAGTATTCACTTTGGTGCCATTTCTTCAAGGAACTATGTTGGAGTGAGAGGAAGAACCTTATATAGACAGGCGATAGTGGTATCAAAATCTCTTTTAAGTATGATGCAGTGCAGTGTTACACCACCGCAAACTAAAACCACAACCATCAGTTTCAATATACGGTACTACTGTATATATAACGTTTATATAGCTCCTTAGGGCGGGATGGTGGCCGACTGGATAGCACATCCACCTCACAGTTCTGAGGACCCGGGTTCAAACCCGCCCTCCCCTGTGTGGAGTTTGCATGTTCTCCCCGTGCCTGCGTGGGTTTTCTCCAGGCACTCCGGTTTCCTCCCACATCCCAAAAACTTGCATGGTAGGTTGATTGAAGACACTTAAATTGTCCATAGGTGTGAATGTGAGTGTGAATGGTTGTTTGTTTATGTGCCCTGTGATTGGCTGGCAACCAGTTCAGGGTGTACCCCGCCTCCTACCCGCAGTTAGCTGGGATAGGCTCCAGCATACCCGTGACCCTAGTGAGGATAAGTGGTGTAGAAAATGGATGGATAGATAGCTCCTTTTCTACCGAATGTTGTGTCTGGTGAGTAATAAAATAGAACAACATAGAAAAAAAATATTTTTGATGATGCTTTAAGTATGGACAGCATTGGTCAAATCAGGTCTGAGCAGAAATATTGTGAAACAAAAAACCAAAAAAAGATTCCTTTAATCAGAAACAGCTTAGAGCAGGTGTTGTATTTTGTCTCAATGTAATGATATAATGAAGCCTCAAAATGGTTCTCATCACTCCTCTTCACCAATCCCCCTTCCCTGTCTGATTGCCATGATGTAACCCTCCAGACAAGAAGTGCTGTCGTACTCCACTCACTCCCCTGTAAGAATAGGCAAATCAGTGGAGTACGTGCTGAGAAATATCAACCTGAGCTCGGCCATCACGCCTCAAATGATCAACTTGGGCCTCTCACGGGAGCGTAAGTAGCCGTCAACACGACAAATGGCACAAAAGGTCACAAATGACGGGACGTGTGTACCTGCGACCTTTGTAACCTTCCAACTGCTCTCGACTGCAGTGGTGGCTGAGGTGTGGCATCAGCAGGCTGTGTGCAGGCTTCTGCAGTTGATTGAGCTCCCGCTGCTGGAGAACTTACTGGAGGGCAAGGATGCCTCGCGGACTTCTTTGCAGGCCGTGGACAGCGACTCAGACCTGCTGTTGACATCAGGCTACTTGGACAGAGAAGTGCTCAAGGCCTTCAGTGAGGCACAGTAAGAAAACTGATAAGAATGTTGATTTATTTTTTTTTTTTTTTGGGAGTGGGGGGGGGGGGGCGCTGTTCTTTTACATGAGAACAGTGTTTTGGAGACCAAGAGACTGCACACAAAAAAATCAGTGTGTGCTTACTGGTCTTAAAGGGTGTGATGTACAATATCTCCCCGACAATCATGAAGTCTCCTTCCGCTAACCAGATCTCTGTTGTAGTACCAAGACTGACCTAGTAGTAGAAGAATAGTAGAAAGAAGTAGTACAGGAAAACACTTCGTCCGTCCTGGGCTTCATCTGTAAATGTGCTGATGATGTCTCCACCACCAAGACAATGACTGTGAACCCGAACCAGAAGCCCTGGCTAAATGCAGTGGTGATAGCACTGCCGAAGGCTAAGGATGCTGTTTCAGGGCACATCGGCACTCAGGGCAACAAGAAGACAGCTAGCTACGGGCATCAGGAGGGTGAAAAAAAAATCCAGGGCCACTTCACCTCCAATGACCCTTGGAAATCAACAGCATGTGGCATCAAGTACATCGCAAATTACAAGGCCAAGGATGAACAATGCCCAGAAGACGCTTCCCTACCTGATGCCACAACCAGTTCTTTGCCCACTTTGAGGACCCCAACAATGTTACCCCCACCCCCAGCGCCAGACTCACACCACCACCCGAAGACATGTCCCTCAACTTAACTCCAGCAGACGTGAGGAAGTCCCTGCACAGGATTAACCCCTACAAGGCCCCGGGTCCTGACAACATCCCAAGGTGTAGGTACTGAAAGACTGTACCCACCAGCTGGCTAACAGACGTCTAACATCTCGCGCCAACTAGCGTCTGTCCCAACCTGCCTAAAGACTGCCTCCATCATCCCCATACCCAAGAGCTCCACAGTAATAGTTCTGAATGACGATCGGCCAGTAGCCCTCACTCCTATAGTCATGAAGTGTTGTAAGACGCTGATCATGGCACATATCAAAAACTCCATCGACGACATTGTGGACCCACACCAGTTCGCCTACAGGAAGAACTGCTCCACTGATGATACCGTCTCAGCAGTGGTCCACACAGCCCTCACCCACCCACTCTTCCGCCTGCTCTTCCTGGATTTCACCTCCGCCTTCAACACCATCATCCCACAGACCCTGGTGCAAAAAGTGGACATTCTAGGGTGAGTCCATCACTGGGGAACTCGGTCCTGGACTTCCTGACCAACAGACCACAGACTCTCAGCCTGAGTTGTGCCTGAGTTCAACTTACAGTATCACTGGCAAATTGTAGTATCATTATGAGGAATGTTGCTGATTCCATTACTTTAGTACCATACTGCATGGTTTGGTAGCGCTATTGCACTATATCTGTTATTCTGGTTATGTTATGAAGCTACACAAGAGGGTCTTCACAAGAGGGTTTGCTGTAGCTATTGCGTGGATCTTCAAATCTCCTAATTACATCACGTGGTTCTGTTTGTTTCAAATACCAACTGCTTCCTCTCCCTCAGGGCAGATGAATGGATGACTGGTGCCTTGGACTGTCTGGAGTTCGTCCCCGACGACCAAGTGGCGGAGGTCAGTAAAGGTCTGGCCGGCTGCGCGAACGACCTCATTGAGTGTAAGAGGCTGCTCTACCAAGTCCTGGCTAAGCATTACGTACAAGCCGACCAGCCGCCTCTCCTCTGCAACCACGTGTTCGACATCCACTCGGGCATCTCGGAACTTCTCGGTGAGGAGACTTTTTTTTTTTTTTTTAAATACAGTGAACACCTGTTTAACACTGGAGATATGTTCCAGATCCACCCGCGAGATAGTTGAAAAAACATAAAATATAGAGCAATTTTACCCCTCTCACATGCTTTAAACATATTTAAACCTATCAAAATACAGTAGTAATAGTAGTAGTATTACTAGTAACAATATGAGTAGTACTTTAGTACTCCTTAGTTACTCTTGCTCACATAGTTTTCCAAATAAGAGGCAAAGTATGTATGCTTCAAGCTGTTTATTTGTCATTCACAGTTGAAGTGTACTATAAAATGGACACATAAAACAAGAGAATTAAAAATTGAATATTTAAACACCAGAATGTTCATCCAAACCATATATTCGTGGGCAGCGTGACGCAGAGAGTAAGAATGGAACCGTCGCCAGACTGCCCCAGGGCAGCTGTGGCTATACAATTAGCTTACAACTACCAGGATATAACTGAGGAGTGAATGAATAATGTGTGAAATTGTAAAACGTCTTAGAGTGCCCAGAAAAGCGCTATATAAGTGTAATGCATTATGATTATTATTTTTATTATTATAATAACGAAAGTCCGCTAGCTTAATGTTAATATAATACAAAACGCTATAGATAGACCAACTGAAATTAGCATAGATGTTATGTTATTTTTAAACCAAACAACTGTTACTTTAACACACACTGACCAACATCACATACAGCAAGAAATTAAACATTGTTCATTTAAACACCAAAATGTTCAACAAAACCTTATGTTAACAAAAGTCTGTTAGCTTAATGCTAACATATAATGGAAATGGGTTAACGTATAATAGGTGGGTTAACGTAAATTAGCATATATGTCATGGTAATTATAAACCTTCAAACAACAGCTACTTCAACACACACGGATCAGCGTTCAATACAGAAAAAGTGAACTAAACATTGTATTTTTAAACTGTTAATAGGTTCAACTAAACCACACAGTACAACATTAGTCACAGGCTCATATTCTGTCTGCTTAGTCGGACTCTGCCTCCTCTTAATGACTCTACAGCTCTTGCATTTGAGCTCAGTGCTGGCTGGCATGCTGCGGCACAACTACACTGTATATTGTAAAAACCCATTAAAAAAAACCAATCACTTAAAAATCCACGCTATAGCTCAGTGTACACTCTTTTCTCCCGAGGCTCCGCTTCCCTTTGCCTCATGTCATGACTATTTTTGTGTGGTGTGCGGTCAGTAAACGGCAAGCTGGAGCAAGCTCTGGAGGCACTGCAGCTCAGCGTGAAACTGCAGGACTCTCGGTGCAGGGAGGAGCTGCGGCGGCTGCTCAGGTTCATGGCCATCGCCGCTAACACGCAGGACATCAAACTGCACAAAGAGGTGTGTGCCTATATTTACACAGCTATGTTTAGGAGGATAAGCCACCGTGGCTGCGAGGATAGGCAGAATTGATTATCCATCAATTGACTACACGGTCCGAAAACAAACAATGTGTATGAAACAATTTTTTCCGGAAAGAATACAGTACAAATTAAACTCGCGTCACTGTACATTTTAATTCAAATGAATAACATACAGTAAAATGAGTAAGAATAATGGAAAAAAATAATGTATTAAATGTATTTTTTTTTTTTAAAGTGGTAAGAAATAGATTTTTGGGTAATTTCGTCCGACGTCGCTACTCCTCATTTGATAAGCTCCGTTTTAACGTCAGGATGTAGTTATGTAGTCTGGTTTTTATTATTTGGTGACCCCGCACATGTCCCCCAGATCGAGAACCGAATGGCAGTGAAGAGGTCGTTCTCCAGCGCCATCGTGTACAGCAAAAGACTCTCCAAAGGCAAAGTGGACCTGATGGTTCTGTTTCTGATGGACAACCACTGCGATCTGTTTAAAGTGAGTGTTCTGCATTGCGCCGAGTGCAGGCAATGTCGTGTTTGATTATAATCACGCTCTCAGCAAGATCTCGTAGACCGCTGGGGTCGACCACACGCTGTTTACACGAGGTTCAACTCCGACGCACATCAGGAACAGCTTAAAACTAATTGCATCTGTCTCTCCTCAAAAAAAAAAAAAAAATGACGAGCTTCCCAACAGGAAGGAGGTAATAAACAGTAATGTTATGTAAGGAGGTGCAGCGGAAGGAAAGATAATAATGTAGCTTTTGTTTGTGCTTTTCACTTGTTTCATTCACTGTTCAATGGCCACATACTTACTGGTTGCAACAACATTCCTAAAGCAAACATGTTCTTTAACATATCTTATATCAACTGGTTTCAAGCTATTGTATTTTGTTTATTGAATCCCCAAAAAATATTTTACGCATTAACAATACTAAATAACTACAAATAGTTATATTGTAATTAATATCCATCCACCCATCTTCTGTACCGCTCTATCCTCACAAAGGTCGCGGGCGTGCTGGAACCTATCCGGGTACACCCTGAACCGGTCGCCAGCCAATCACAGGGCACATATAAACAAACATCCACTCACATTCACACCTAAGGGCAATTTAGAATTTTCAATCAACATATCATGCATGTTTTTTGGGATATGGCAGGAAACCGGAGTGCCCGGAGAAAACCCGCGCAGGTACGGGGAGAACATGCAAACTCCGCACAGGCGGGACCGGGATTTGAACCCCAGTCCTCAGAACTGTGAGGCAGATGTGCTAACCAGTCTCCCACCGTAATTAATATATTCAACTAAATAGAACAGTCACAATGTGCAGTTGTTTCTTTTTTGTGTGCAAAAATGAATGTAACACAATTCAAATTTAAATAATAAATAAAATGAAAATACATTGAAAGAATACAAACAGTCTGTATTTTTATATTGCTTAATTAAGTATTAAGTTCCCGAAGTTACACTGTTCCCATATTGTTACATGTCTTTAGTTCCTCAATAATCAGAGGTTGGTAGAATAGCTACAAATTACACGATGACTGAGTTGCACGCCATTGTTTCTGTCAATTTTCATGTAAAGTGTGCCTGGCTGCTTTTGATTGCTAGTAGTCGCTAGTAGTTCCGTTGGATTGGTGAAACAGAGTCATGTGACAGTGCCCAAGGCAGAAGACTTGCTGACAATCCAAAACAAATTGTTCATGCAAGCAAATATAATACGAGTACAGACAAAAAATGTACAATAAATGGTTAATAGCCTTCATGGTATTGGTTCTCATTAGATTTTGCTGGTGGACAGAACAATGTGTCTGGTATACTGATGGAATTATTTAAAAAAAAAAAAAAAAAAACTAATTACAATGTGTGTTTCTTTACTACCTATGTATGTAATCTACAGTAAGCTTAAAGTCACTATTTTCCCACCATCAGGTTCCAGTTTCATTACACAAGACGGTCAGCGACAGATTAAAGAATATCATTAAAGGGAAGGACGCGGATATGATAACAGGTATGCAGATTTCACACTGTTGTTATCTATTTGACTTAATTTAAACAAAAATATATTTACTCTTATTTTCTGTATGCAGGGTCGACATATTGCACAAGACAGAACGCAAAGACTTATTCGGAAGATGCAGAAAAACACACCAAAGAGGAATTGTGGTCGTTACTGCGGACAATCCACGAGAACCCAAACCTGCCCAGCAAGGAAAAGAGACGTTTGCTAGCACAATTTTACAAAGGCCACCCGGACATTTTTGTGCAGTATTTTGGCAATAAATTATCAAGCATGAACATGTTGATACAGTAATAATAATTGGTTAAATATAAAGAGTGGAGCCTTTGTGACTGTGAATGTGGATTTGAAAGGATTAAGCTGTGAAAAGTGGGACAATTTGGAGTTTAACCCAAATGTTGTGGTGAAAAAAATATGCCTCAGAAGACAAAGAAAGCTTGGAATTCAAACCATAAGTGTGATTGCAGCATGTTGTTACAAACTTCAGCTAAGTAGGCATCCAAAGTGTTAAGCTTTTTCTTTAACTTCTTTTTTGTGATGCCATCACAAATGCGTGATAACGATAGACCAGGAAATGGACATTACTGTGACATACAAAAGCATCTGGCTGCTCAGCACATTATGAGCAATACAACCTTAAGATTTTTTGTTTGTTTGTTTGTTTTTATGGTGTGGTTCTTTTTTTAATATTTGTAATTATGTTAAGAGTTAAAATGTTACTGTAAAACTTTAAATATCACCTGCAGAGTTAGGTTTTATTGAATTATTGTTGATCCCGGAACAAATTTATTTGCTTTAGATTATTTCCTATAGGAAACCTTAACAAACTAGTACAGATTGTGTTCAACTTTCGAGGTTCCAATGCATTCCTTAAGCATTGCGACACCTAGTCATTACAGGTAGCAAAAACAGAAGAAAATGTAATGTTTCCACCCTTTTCAGCGACAAAAGCTTTTTAGTTGCAGTTCATCCTAAAGCCATTTGCTGAGGATTAAGCTTGGGTTGGAAAGTTCTTCCACATCAAACTCAAGTATGCTTTAATTGATATTGCTTTGTACACTGTGGACAAAGTTGGAAGCATAGGTCCAAAATGTTTAAGATTCAGGCAGAACTAGCCAAATCTATGGTCGGTGAATTAATCAAGAGGTGTGTGCCGATACCTTATATTTCCCTATTTATTTTTATGACTGTTGCTCTTCCAGGACTAAGCCAAGTATGGATGTTTGTACTTCGTGAAAAAAAGGAACATGTTACAAATAAACGTGATACAGACCAGCTGTGTCTAAAAAAGCCTTCTGATGCTAATTTGAAAGTCTGATGTTGCAAACAGTCAGAGATCCATGCAAATCATCCCCCATTGGTGTCGGAGCCCCAAAACCCTCGCTTCAGTTATGTCATCAAGGTTGGGTTTCATATGGGGCTCCATAGTAAGATCTGTTTACAAAGGAAGTGGCTCTTTTCTTAGGTGACAATAGCTTTCTCATTTCAAGCACAAATCATATTGATCGCATGATTGCAGATAAACAAATGTTTACTATAACCATGTTTAAAGTTTCCAGACAACTACTGTAATTTCTCGTGTATAATTCCACATCCCCCCCCCCCGCCCCCAAAAAAATTGTCACAAGTCAATAGTGCGCATTATTTATAGGTATAGGGGGAAATGAAAAAGAAAAACAACCTTCACATTTTATAAATGTATGCCACCATCTAGTCGTTATGCAAAAGCTGTATACTTTCATTCCAATATGCTACCACCACCTAGAGGTTATGAAAAAGGTGTACACTTTCATTCCAGTATGACTGGGATGAATATGCTTGCATATTTGTACAGTTGTGCTCATATGTTTACATACCCAGGCAGAATTTGTGAAATGTTTTTTTTTTTAATACGACTGATGACTGAACAACCGATTAATTTCTTCTTATTATTATGTCTAATAATAATGCTTTTCTGAAATGCTTGACAGTTTAATTTGATTCCCATTAAAATAAAATGTGTTTCGCCTGGTCCTTCATGTTTTCTTTAAAGAATTGTATCCATCTTCCAAATTCTGCCTGGGTAATCAAACATATGAGCACAACTGAGTGTTTTCTATCCATCCATTTTCTCTACCGCTTTATCCTCACAAGGGTTGTGGGCGTGCTGGAGCCTATCCCAGCTATCTCCGGGCGAGAGGCGGGGTACACCCTCAACTGGTTGCCAGCCAATCGCAGGTGTGTTTTCTCATTTACTAAATAAAAGTAGGGCTGTGAATGTCAAAATAAGAGCACGAAAATAAAAAAAGTATTACGTGTTCAAATAAAGTGCTTAACTTCAGAATAATTCTTAAAAAAAATAACAAAATACAGACTATCTTTCATGTTTTGATCATATGGGTAGAAGCAAAATCATGCATTGTAAGAATGCATTATACATAGGTAGAAGGGTTTTCCAGAATTTTGTGGTCAAATTTGGTGGTGGGTATCATACATGGGTGCGCATTATACACGATAAATTATGGTATGTAACCTAGAATGTGTGACTGAATGGTTACATACAATGCCCTGCAATTTGCAGGTGACCAATCGAGGGTGTACCCTACCTCTCTCACACAAAGTCAGCTGCGATTGGCTCCAGCTCACCTGTGACTCAAATAACAGAAACTGGATGGAATGATGGATAGAAGGAAAAAAAAAAAAATCAACGGCTGCGTGTTCAGTTTTCTGTGGCCATAGTTCCAAAAGATGTCAAATACTGCCCCCTATTGTGCATGTCGAGCGTGAAACATCTGGATAGTTGGTTGTATTGTTCAATTAAGAAGAGTGGGGAAACCATTCTATAAGGGGCCATTTCAGTTTTTATTGAGTCCTCTGAGGGCCATACAACTAATTTGTGGGTTAACTGCTTTTGGCTTTGTATAATATTTTCACTGTGTTTTATATTTCTCACTTGAGGTTGAAAAGTATCTGATTTTAGAGTTACAAGGCTGAACAATGAGACAAAGACACATGATGGACTTAATGTACACTTTTATTCAAAGGGATCGTCTCCTCCACTTATCTAAAAATATTTGCCGCCACTGGAACATAACAAGGCCAAAAACTGAACTGTTTGCCACAACCGGTGGTTGAATTAAAAACTTTGTACAGGATCAGTCAGTCTTTCAACATAAAAACACAAGGACACTCAGGCTTAGCGTGTGCGTGTGTGTGCGTGTGTATGTGCTGTGTGAGTCTGCTGTACAGAGGTCAAAAATCCGTCAGTCCAAAACTCTCCAAAAACAAACATAATACCTCCTTTGGCCGCTTGTTACATTCTTGTAAGGTTCACGCTGTAATGGTCGCTCTATCGAATCCTCTTCTGCTGGCGAGCGCGGTAGATGTCATGGACGGGCGGCGCCACCGCTCCTTTGTCGTCTTCCTCGTCCGAGTCTGCGTTGGGCCTCTTGAGTGACTTGGTGGCAGCGTGGTTCTCCACAGCACCATTGCCCTCGCCGCCACCATCGGGCAGTCTGCCAGTGATGAGCTCCACAGCAGCTTCGACAGCTTTTATTTTGAGGGGGGGGGGGGGGGGGAATAATAAGTATAGAGTAAAGCCCTGCATATTTGCGATTCCACATTTGCTAATTAACCTATGAAGTATTACTTTGGTGCGATCTCGTTAAATATTGTATGTAAAAATGTATGCATTATATCATGTAAATGTTTGTAATATAACTACAACTGTTATTTTTAATTCCCTGATGGTGTTTTTTCATCTGCATTTGAGATGTCCTGTTTTGTTGGCGGTCCTTGGATGCACCTCGTGCAGTCAAAATGAAACTTAAAAGTAGATTTTTTCTCCTCTTCCGATGCACCTACTACTAGTAGCTGGTGTAATCTACTTTGCAGTTATTTATTATTGTGTGTAAATGCCATACATTTTGTGTTAAACTAGTGCAAATATTATTTTTTCCATGTGAGATGTCATGTCAGTTTATGCTAGCGTGTTACTTAGGCTAGTATGCTAACGAATGTGGTGGAGGTGGTTTGTTTGTGTTGAACAATTAAACGACTGAATACAGTTGTTCATGTAACATGGTTTCATAATTGTGTACATGCTGGGGGCATAGTGTTGACGCTTTGCTGTTTGTTTTTACAGACCAAAAAAACAGACCACAGTAAATAAATACATTTCAACACATTACAATTCACACTGCATACCAGCCCCCGTTTTACATGCTCTGCCTCCATCTTGTGGGATGTATAGACATTTACAACCCCCAATTTTAACTATTTGCTGCAAGGCTCAGTCCCTATCCCCCGCCAATAGCATTGTGTCCTCCACGCCAAAGAGTAAAAAGACCATCTGTATTGTTATCAGTTCAAAATCCAGCATCTGTGATGGTATTGGGGGGTAATTAATTTACACATCTGTGAAGGCACCATTAATGCTCAAAGGTACATACAGGTTTTGGAGCAACATATGCTGCCATCGAAGCAAAGTCTTCTTCAGGGACGTCCCTTCTTATTCCAGCAAAACAATGCCAAGCCACATTGTGCATGTGTTACAACGGCATGACTTTGTAGTAAAAGAGTGTGAGCACTAGACATGCAGATCTTTCTTCAATTAAAAATACGTGGAACATTCTGAAGCACAAAATACGACAGCAAGTGAAGTTCAAGCATCAAGCAAGAATGGGAAAGATTTCCACCTAAAAACCTTCAACAATTAGTGTTCTCAGGTCCCAAATGCTCGAGTGTTGTTAAAAGGAAAGGTGATGTCACACAGTGGTAAACATGCCCCTGTCTTGCTTTTTTGGAACATGTTGCAGGCATAAAATTCAAAATCAGCGAATATTTGCAAAAAAACAAAGCTAATCAGTTTGAACATTAAATATCTTTGTAGTGTATTCAATTGAACAAAGAAAGGTTGAAAATATGTTTGACAACATCCCATTTACATTGTAATTTGGGGTTTGTATTATATACTCGCTAGCTACAGTATAAGTGCACAAGCTAACACGAGAGCTGTGTCCAAAATTGTGCCTTTGGCCTCTAAAGTCAAAATGCATGGTCGTAGAAAACCATAATGTATCACCTAAACAATTGATAACACTAGAAAGTGAACCCCACATATTTGCGGCTTGGCATTCGCAAATTCGCTAATTTATTTTAAGGGAAGCTATGTTCTGATAGTCACTAAAAAACTAAACTACAGTATTTGCTGCTTTTGTGCTCAGGCCAAACCCAAGTCTAATATACAATGTTGCTTTGGCGCAATCTTGGGGCCATGTTGAAGAGAGGAGAGGTGCTTCTTTCGTTAGCCCTTAGCCTTGTCTAATAGAAAAGTGTTTTGCCACCATCTTGTACCATCTATAGGAAATTACAAAGCTTTTTGGCTGGCAGAGCTCGGCCCCTATCCCCCGAAATGTATAGAGTTAGATAAAGAGAGACACAGGCAGGCAGGCGGGAAGGCAGGCAGACAGACAGCTAGACAGACAGCTAGACAGACAGCTAGACAGCCAGACAGACAGACATAGATAGATGGATAGATAGATAGATAGATAGATAGATGGATAGATAGAACAACTTACTCTCAGGAAGTGTGCATCTCCTGAAGGTCTCAATGAGCTCATCCACTTGAACAAAAGGACCCTACAGAGTAGACAATAACACATGCTTTAAACATACCCACACAAAAGAAAACAGTAGACCACTACGGACGTTCAGTATTACTGACGGTGAAACACGTGGGTGGGGGGAGCAGCTTCATTAGGAGGACGGCCACTGGGGGGACAGGGAACACTCCACCGGGGACAGGGTGCAGGCCTGGAGCTGCGGACACAAACGAGGCGATTGTGAACACAAGACATGAGAACTGTCGCGGTTCAAGAGTTTAATGAGGACTACGTACCGGCCAGGTGGCGCGGCTGAAAAGGGATCATCTGATTGGTGTCTGGCTTGGGGTACTCTGGTTTTCTGTCCATTTCATCCTTCAGCATGGGCGCAGAGGGCGCCGCCACAGCCTCAGGAAGCAGAGCTGCTAATTTGGTACGAGACACATCCTACAAACACAATTCATTAGAAGAGTAAGACACAGGTTGCAAACTCAAGGCCCACAGGCCAGATCTGGCCATCAAGGTCCTTTCATGAGGCCTGCGAGTAGGTGCCACAATTTTTTGCTGACATCTATTCATAATCAGCCAAACAAAAATTATAATGAAATGCACACACAAGTTCAACATAAAATAAGAACATAAAGTACAAAGGGTGTGGTGGATCTATACATTACAGAGGTAGCAGTGGTTTCTACATAAATTGCATACAAAATATGGGAGATGATAGCACATGTGAAGTACTGTTACACATATGTAGATTAGACGGAATATAACAGTATACACACACACACACACACATTTGTACTGTAGCATATACAGGATTCATTTACATTATTGCAATGATAAGTATTCATTCCATGTATTGCTATAACATCATAGTTGTTGTTATCGTATGGAATATAATAGGGCAATTAGGGTTTCCCAAGAGGAACATACGACGTACGAAACGCAAACAAGCAGTGGAGCTAAGCTTCTGGGTATCCATATGGTTTTGGCAGAATGTCACTGTCATTACAACATGACAGAAATAATGGGTGCTAACTTACTGTAATTAACTTTACTGTACTTTAATTATTTCACACACACCGAAACTTTAGAGCAAGATTCGACATAACGCCGGCAAGTTTACGTACAACCGTTAGTGCTGGCACTAGCTTGCTTGGCAACATAACATTTTGTTGGCTGCCTGTGAGCCGTATCTAGGGTTGGGCATCATTTGAATTTGAGCGATTCCGGTTCCTTAGTTCGATTCCGGTTCCAAACAATTCTCGATTCTGATTCTTTTAGGGGTCTGGGTCAAAAAGGTTTGCATGGTTTAAATAAAGGGTATCAAAATCATGAACATCCATTTTCTTAGCAGCCCGCAGCATAGACTAAAATGAACATTCGACTCGAGGTTCTTTATAACCAGTATCAATATCAAACCTATGAACTAAAAGGCAATGTGTGTGGAACTAACCCAATTGACTTAATATTCATTAATTCATGTTTCAGCTAAAAGTTAAATATAGCATTGTTAAAATAGTTATTTTAACTGTTTTATTTTATTGTTTCACTCACCCAGTTGACTGAGAGTTGACTTCACTGACAGCAATAGTTTTTTTAACAATGCTATATAGCTGCCCCTGTATTCTGTTTCATCGCGTCAAATGGTTTATATGTGCTAGTTTTAACTTGACTTCTTGTTTTAAGCTTGCAGCCTTTTATTTTAAAGGGTACCCACAAGAACTCAGCATTTTGGCACGAAAAGTAACGTCACACGGCACTGGTGATTTTTAATGGCTGGAACCAAATGCTCTAAAACGCTTATTCCTTTCCCTACCCACCGATGAGGAAAAAGGTTAGTGTTTATGACAATGTGAGACATTCATTGTGATGTAAAGTTGCTACAATGAACTTTTAGCCCAATGTTAAGCTTTTTTTTTTTTTTGGTCATCGGCGCTAACGTTGGTTTGAAGACTAAAATAAACACTAAAAACCATCAGTGCAAAAGTGTCAGCAACCATTTACCTTTTTAGCTGTCTCAATGTTGTCATAGACGTATTTTATTGTTTCACTTACCCAAGTGACTGAGAGTTGACTTCGCTGAAACTGCACGGTGTAGGCTGAGGCTCGGAGCGCGTCAGACGCTACACATTGTTTAGAGTTAAAACTCCTTTGCACAATATAATCTTATGACAAGTGTTGCACTGAGGTGACTGGTCATCCATTTTAACAAAGTTAAGACAGACTTTTGTTTGCCGCCGCTGCCATTGGGCACAAGCGCGTCTCGTGCCCGTTCTTCATTGGTTTACGCCACTACTTCTTCGCGGCTGGAGGACTAGGCATCGAAACTGGGAACTGACATTTTTTAATTTGAACAGTTCCAATCGGTTCTCGATTCTCGATACCCAAACCTAAATGCCACACTCGTTAACTCATTTGAAATGGCATTACACGATTGTATCAGTGTAGCGTGTAATAATAATTTTTAAAAGCACAGTAAAAACGCAACTTCCAGTGGGATTTAAACAGCCTCTGCCAAGCTTTACAGATAGAGTTAAAGCAATAACAAATGCCAGTAGTGTTTTTATAGCATAATAATTCACACTACTTGTCTGCACCAAAGCCATGCGAATGCACCACTACACCATCAGTGACTGATTGAATTCCTAAAGATGTTGTTCCCGTTTAAATGTCATGATCAGTTCCTTTTTACACAAGATACAACGTTTGTTTAGCATTTTGTTCCCTTACTGTACCCAATGTGATCCAAACCGTGAACTTAAAACCAAAGTATGCGCCAAACCATTATTATAGATCTATGTCAGGGGTCACCAACCTTTTTTAAACTCAGAGCTCCTTCTTGGGTACTTATTAATCTGAAGGGCTACCTGTTTGATACACACTTCTGAAATAACCAATTTGCTCCAATTACCTTTAACTATATGGTACTAGCGGCACGGTGGACGACTGGTTAGAGCGTCTGCCTCACAGTTCTGAGGACCTGGGTTCAATCCCCGGTCCCGCCTGTGTGGAGTTTGCATGTTCTCCCCGTGCCTGCGTGGGTTTTCTCCGGGCACTCCGGTTTCCTCCCACATCCCAAAAACATGCATGGTAGGTTAATTGAAGACTCTAAATTGCCCGTAGGTGTGAATGTGAGTGGTTGTTTGTATATGTATGTATGTGCCCTGCGATTGGCTGGCAACCAGTTCAGGGTGTACCCCGCCTCCTGTCCGAAGATAGCTGGGATAGGGTCCAGCACTCCCGTGACCCTTGTGAGGATAAGCGGCTCAGAAAATGGATGGATGGATGGATGGATATATGTTACTATTAATAATAACAATATTCATCTATGTGAAGAGGACTGAAGACGAGGGCTAAATGATATTTTGTTTGAGCATTGTCATTGCGACGTACATGGCCGCAATAGTTACATCGCAAGGTCTGCTGCGATGTTAGTGTACTGTAATTTTCAGTGAATCAACTGTAATATTAAAAGCGACCATGAGAGGGACCTGTTTGGACATGCTCAAAAGATTGTACGTCTGGCTGCATTTCCCATTTCCCTCTTCAGAATGAAATTAAGCAGGGACGGGGCAGCTGCGTGAGTGCGCGAGGTAAGTTCAGGGACAATCAATAAATGGGAGTGAATGTTTTCTTTTGTAATACAGTACATAATTGTTAAAATGCATTACTCAGAATGCTTTAGGTAAAACACTACGATCACACTGATAATATGGAGTTTTGTAATATAAGAATAGATAAAATATTTTGTTAATATAGTCAGCCAGTTCTGTCGGCAGAACATGAGCAAAGTTCTGTGGAACAGTGGACCAGCTCTACACTCTTGGCAGGGTCCTCGAGGGTGCATGGGAGTTCGCCCAACCAGTCTACATGTGTTTTATGGACTTGGAGAAGGCGTTCGACCGTGTCCCTCGGGGTGTCCTGTGGGGGGTGCTTCGGGAGTATGGGGTACCGAACCCCCTGATACGGGCTGTTCGGTCCCTGTACGACCGGAGTCAGAGTTTGGTCCGGCAGTAAGTTGGACTCGTTTCCGGTGAGGGTTGGACTCCGCCAAGGCTGCCCTTTGTCACCGATTCTGTTCATAACTTTTATGGACAGAATTTCAAGGCGCAGCCGAGGCGTAGAAGGGGTCCGGTTTGGTGGCCTCAGTATTGCATCTCTGCTTTTGGTTCTGTTGGCTTCATCAAGCCGTGACCTCCAACTCTCACTGGAGCGGTTCGCAGCTGAGTGTGAAGCGGCTGGGATGAGAATCAGCACCTCCAAATCTGAGACCATGGTTCTCAGTCGGAAAAGGGTGGCGTGACCCTCTCCGGGTCGGGGATGAGATCCTGCCCCAAGTGGAGGAGTTCAAGTATCTTGGGGTCTTGTTCACGAGTGAGGGAAGAATGGAACGGGAGATCGACAGGCGGATCGGTGCAGCGTCTGCAGTGATGCAGACTTTGTATCGGTCCGTTGTGGTGAAGAAGGAGCTAAGCCGAAAGGCGAAGCTCTCGATTTACCGGTCGATCTACGTTCCTACCGTCACCTATGGTCACAAGCTGTGGGTCGTGATCGAAAGAACAAGATCCCGGATACAAGCGGCCGAAATGAGTTTCCTCGCAGGGTGTCCGGGCTCTCCCTTAGAGATAGGGTGAGAAGCTCAGTCATCCGGGAGTATCTCAGAGTAGAGCCGCTGCTCCTCCACATCGAGAGGAGCCAGATGAGGTGGCTGGGGCTTCTGATTCGGATGCCTCCCGGACGCCTCCCTGGTGAGGTGTTCCAAACACGTCCCACCGGGAGGATACCGCGGGGACGACCCAGGACACGCTGGAGAGACTACATCCTTCGGCTGGCCTGGGAACACCTCGGGAACCCCCCCGGAAGAGCTGGATGAAGTGGCTGGGGAGAGGGAAGTCTGGGCGTTCCTGCTAAAGCAACTGCCCCCGCGACCTGACCTCGGATAAGTGGTAGAAAATGGATGGATGGATAGTCAGCCAGAGCTGTGAGGAATTGAACCAATGTCCTTCCACTATCTTTCCTGTCATATGGTGTTGCGTGTTTTTGTTTGCACATTAAAGGTCAGAGGACAAAGATGTTATGGGGTCAGTTAAAATTCATATTTGCATTCTTTATATGTTATGTAATACATGAATGTCACTTCCAGCAAGTTGTCAACTATGGTTTAAGCTAAAAATTAAGTTTTTATTACGCGTATTGAGCACTCCCTGAACATACCCGAAGCTCAAGACACCGGGGTGTGGTTACCCTATCCACCGCAAGGGCTACCAGAAGTGACGTTGGAATTAACAAACAGCGCGCTAAACTCTATACACAATGGCAAGCAACGTGTGGGAATAAGAGGAAGAGGAGGAGGATTTCGACATACAGGAGCACCCAACTGAACTTGGCATCGTCAAATCATACGTTTCAGCCGATCAGGAGGTCGGAACCTGACAGTGATGACAACGAGCAGCCAAGTAGCAGCTGTACAACAGAAAAAGAGAGTGGCCACTGGGTCGATGTGACGGTATGTCAAAAGCATGTCATTCTAGAAATAATGGCACCCCAGGGGTGCCAATATTTTTTAGCATGACTATACGTATTATATATTCATATAAGTTTCAGTGACACGGCACAAGCTTTTACATAGTATGCAGTATTCCTATATATTGTGTACACCTCGTTCAAGTAACTTTATAACACGCCGCACAGAAAGTCTGTTGGCTTGTCATACAAGCAAATATACAGACAGTACTGAAAAGTACTTCGTGGGTCTTCTTTTCTACTGCCCAGTGCATAATAACCATAATAGAGTCGTAGGTATATACAAGGAAATGCTCACCTCTTGTCTGCGCCGCTTCGCTGCTGCACCGTGGCGGCTGCGAGATTTAGTTCTCTTGCTGGCGGTTGAGGTCCCAACGGCCGTAGGAAAAATAGTTGGCACCGCAGCTGGTTTCAGCCTCTGCCTAACTACACCTGTGTATCAAATGCTTTCTGCTAAGTCTTTCTCAAAACACGCCAGTTCGAAGTGATCAGCACAGAGTTTGGAATGCTTGCTAGGCACCCATAGCTCACCACGTTTCTTCCCCTGTCGATTGACTTTCAGTATCCACTGCTCATGTATTCCTTTTTCACTTGGAAAGCCAAAAAAACTCACCACCGCTTGTACAACCAAATGCCACACAATAAACCATCGTGACATCGCTAAATTATAAGACAACAAATATACAAAGACGGGAACAACAAGCATAGAACAGTAGCACACAATGGGAAATGAACATGCTGTTTGGCTCGTGTTACGTCACAGCGCCGGATGCAAAAAGCAGAAGGCACATTCTGAATCATATTTATCGATTTAACTGCTGTATATCTGCTGTATAATCACTTCAAAATGGCAGATGTGGGTTCTAAAGGGGTTCTAAAGTTATCAAGAAATTGTTTAACATCTTTGTCCTCTGACCTTTAAGGACAAAAGCAATGTGCAAATAATCACGTCTACATCATTCCGAGGAAATCTTAATGTCCCATTATCTGTGACCTATTTTTAGAACAGGCCCCCAGGCTACTCATGTGGTCCTCGGGGGCTACCTGGTGCCTGCGGGCTATGTGGTTTCATAGTTATAACTGGTCCCTTGTGGGCAACTATAACTACAATGTGGCCTGGAATGAAGAAGAGTTTGACACTACTGGATTAAGACGTATGGTTTAAGATTTTCATTCATCCAGTGGGACAGCCTGTTGTTTTCACTATTATGCTTGGCTCAGACAAGAAGACAAATGTGGCCTCTCACAATGGCACTACGGCAGATTACTCTCATAAAATCTTCTTGTCTTGGTCAAAACACTGATAACACTACAAGACATATACAGTATTATGATATCACCGCATCCAAACTTCTACGATCATTGGGCTAATCTTGTCAAAATAAACTGTCGCGAGAGGCAGGACCGGGAAACGAGTCAATGCCACCGGATAGAACTGCAACAACAACAAACGCAGCAATGTTTTGTTCAAGAAAACAAAAATAATAATAATAAAAAGAGGGGGGGGGGGGGAAGGTGGTGTCGTCCCTGGGTGCTCCAGAGAGGACGTTTTGGGCTGTCCATTCTTCAAGGAGCGCTTGAGGTAATGTTCACGTACATTTAATACTGCTAACAAGCAGGCAATATAACATTATGTAGATAGCGAGTGCTAGCGCTAACATTTGTAGGTAACCATGCCGACGTTCTGTCGATTCATGCGCTTTTAGTAACTGGTTGGTTTGTGTGTGCGAATAAATGTTGACAACAGCGCGCAAGGGAGGTGATGCGCCGTTTCAAGACGCAATCCTATTGGTCGATGTTAAGGTGCTGTGTCAGAGGGTTGCCGTTCATATGTCGAAGATATCCCACAAAAATCAAACATGCTAGACATGTCATTATGGCATCGTGGAGCTACCATCCTGGCAAATCATTGGTCGTGGGTTATGTCACACTACAAGGGGTTTTGTCATTTCTGACCAGATATGTCGGGCACAATCTGGGCAATCGCCCGCGATAGCAAAGTGAGCCAATAACGTTGTTAAAATCCTGTAGTCTGGTCCTGTTATTAGGCACCGGTGATGGTCAAAGCACACACCTTGTATCCCAGAGCCTTGAGTTCACTGGCGGAGCAGGGATACAGGTCCATGAACTTGTATCTATCCACGAGCAAGGCCGTCTCTTTGCCCTCGTACTCCTCCTTGAAGGCAGTGAAACGGCGCCGCTCCACCTTCAGAATACTGGCCAAGTCACCGATGTTGCTCTCGAAGGCCAGAAAACGAGACCAGATTTCTCTGAGAGGATGGAGACGTAGTAAAAGCCAATCAAAATGAGGCCTGAGAGACCGATTGGTCAATGAGTCAATATAATGAACACTGCAGGTACCCTGATTTCTCTGGTGAGAGGTTTCCTGAGGTAAGGACCCGTTCAAACAGAACCCTGGTGTTGTTATCCTCTGCAGGTAAGTAGAAAGATAAAAATATATTACATGACTACAGGGAGTGTTTTCTCTACATATTTCAGCTTCCTGGGTGGCAAATGACCCAAAGTATCACTCTCAAACAACACTTTCCTCTATTTTCTATTTCTTCAACGAGTGGCCTATGCCGTAAGGGACATCGTGCCTCAGTTAATTTACAGCGCCTCCTAGCAGCCTGCACAGCTTCCTAAAAAAAAAAAAAAAAAAAGGTAGACCCACTATGTGGCTAGTTACATTTACTATGACTGATACCACCAATTGTCATGTTGCTAATGCAATTGCTAACCATAGCAGTCTCCAAACAAATTGTTCTCTTAAATTTCATTTTAACTATAACATACATTTTTCTGGGCGGGAACAAAAATATGTTAATTATAAATTTTAAAAACATTAAAAATGTTATAATACTAAAAATTACAAATATGAAAATTCTCATTTAAAATTGCACCATTGGTGCAAGCAAAGTCTTCCCACCAATAGGCACCAGCTACTCACTGCCGTTGAGAAAATAAATGAACACAGAACCCACCATTAAGGTGCGAGAGGTAATCGATGTATGCGAGTATGTACTCTGGAATGTCGCCATATTTCTTCAAACCAAGTTCAAAAATCTTAAAGGCCACAGATTTATCCTGTTGGGCAAAAAAGACAAAACATTAGGATGATTCTGTAAGTGTCTTTATCACCTTCTGGGTAACATTACAGGCACCCCTCACCTTGCTGCAGTAGTACTCCATCAGAGCTGCTGTGACGTACACGTGGTGGCGTGTGCGCAGATCCTCGCGGGCCTTTTTGAAAATTATGCGGCCCGATTTGATGCCCTCCGCCCTCCTAGCGAACTTCATGTACTGGATGTACACCAACGTGGGGTCGATGTCCTCGATGGCCAGCAGTTTATTGTAGATGGTGTGCACCTTCTCATGCTTCATACGGCTCTGTAAGGATGGCAAAAAGCAGATAAATATGAAGGATCCTCTCCAGTATGTCTCCGATTGTTGTAAAGAGCATTAACAGTTCATTGGGTGACCCACTTCTTCGTAGTCGGCGAATGAGAAGTAAAGAAGCATGTTCTTCTTCAGTAGTGTCCCAATGGCACGCTCATAGATGTTAGCTGCTTCGTCGCTGAATAGCTTGGAGTTATTCATGTCCTGAGATGGACAAAACGCAGCCATTAGACAAGGCAGTTTGATGATTTAAAAAACACTTGTTTAGGTACACCTTTACACATTAGTGTAAAGGTGTACCTAAAAAGTGTTAATGTAAAATAAATAAATATTTATTTATTTATGCACTTATTTAACCTAAATAAGTCCAAAACAAGAGCTCTATCAAAGTTTCTGCTTTGACTAAGATACAGTAACTACAACCCCAATTCCAATGAAGTTGGGACGTTGTGTTAAACATAAATAAAAACAGAATACAATGATTTATACAACCTATATTTAATTGAATACACTACAAAGACAATATATTTAATGTTCAAACTGATAAACTTTATTGTTTTTAGCAAATAATCATTAACTTAGAATTTAATGGCTGCAACACGTTCCAAAAAGCTGGGACAGGTGGCAAAAAAGAAAAGTTGAGGAATGCTCATCAAACACCTGTTTGGAATATCCCACAGGTGAACAGGCTAATTAGGAACAGGTGGGTGCCATGATTGGGTATAAAAGGAGCATCCCTGAATTGCTCAGTCATTCACTAGCAAAGATGGGGCGAGGTTCACCTCTTTGGAAACAAGTGCGTGAGAAAATAGTCGAACAGTTTAAGGACAATGTTCCTCAACGTACAATTGCAAGGAATTTAGGGATTTCATCATCTACGCTCCATAATATCATCAAAGGGTTCAGAGAATCTGGAGAGATCACTGCATGTAAGCGGCAAGGCCCAAAACTAACATTGAATGCCTGTGACCTTAGATCCTTCAGGCGGCACTGCATCAAAAACCGACATCAATGTGTAAACGATATCCCCACATGGGCTCAGGAAGACTTGGAAAAGCGTTCTGTGGTCCGACGAGTCCACATTTCAAATTGTTTTTGGAAATTGTGGACGTCGTGTCCTCTGGGCCAAAGAGGAAAAAAAACATCCGGAGTCTTATGGACGCAAAGTTCAAACGCCAGCATCTGTGATGGTATGGGGCTGTCTTAGTGCCAATGGCATGAGTAATTTACACATCTGTGAAGGCACCATTAATGCTGAAAGGTACATACAGGTTTTGAAGAAACATATGCTGCCATCCTAGCAACGTCTTTTTCATGGACGCCCCTGCATATTTCAGCAAGACAATGCCAAACCACATTCTGCACGTTTTACAACAGCTCGGCTTTGTAGTAAAAGAGTGCGGGTACTATACTGGCCTTCCTGCAGTCCAGACCTGCCTCCCATTGAAAATGTGTGGCGCATTATGAAGCGCAAAATACCACAACGGAGACCCCGGACTGTTGAACAGCTGAAGCTGTACATTAAGCAAGAATGGGAAAGAATTCCACCTACAAAGCTTCAACAATTAGTGTCCTCAGTTCCCAAACATTTATTGAATGTTGTTAAAAGAAAAGGTGATGTAACACAGTGGTAAACATGACCCTTTCCCAGCTTTTTTGGAATGTGTTGCAGCCATAAAATTCTAAGTTAATGATTATTTGCTAAAAACAAAGTTGATCAGTTTAAACATTAAATATCTTGTCTTTGTTGTGTATTCAATTAAATATAGGTCGAATATGATTTGCAAATCATTGTATTCTGTTTTTATTTATGTTTAACAGAATGTCCCAACTTCACTCCAATTGGGGTTGTAGTAAAGCAGGGTCATAGACATCCATATGTACCAATACGAAGCGTACTGGTCTGTACACAATGCATTCATCTTCACAGTGTCTTCAGTCTTTGGATTCTGTATGTCATGAAGCTTTGAGGTTGATAAGTCTCAGGCTCTCATCTCATATGTTAATACAGGCGATCACACTAACATAATGAATGTCATACCCCTTTCTCTGCCAACAACTTGCTGGACTGCTCCAGGTACTGAGCTGATTCGTACCACACATCAGGATGGTGCCCTAGCACCAGCAGACACTGCTCATAGGCAAACATCACTGCAATGAGACAAAGGAGTCAGAAAACACAATTTCCTGCAGTGCTTACACGCTAATTAGCAGAGTCATACACGACAACATGTCACCTCTCTTTGTGATGAGAGTCTGGTCTTCTGTGCGCAGCGGGTTGCTTTTTTCCCACTGGATGTACTTCTTCCACATGTCCACCTGCTGGGCCTCCTGGGGGGAGTTCTGGGGCGGCACCGACGGTGCGTTCCTGTCCAGCCCTTTCATCACAGTCTCATACTCCTGCCCACACCAGACAACCGCTGATTCAGCAAGACCATCTTGACATTGAAGGAACAAGGTTGTACATTTAATTTTTTTTGCAGGTGCCTGGGTATCTTACCTTCGCTACTCTCCTGGCGTTCATGTAGTCTCTGCTTCGATCTTCAATCATTTTTTTGGCCAAGTGTATATTGATTCCCTGATGTGTTAATTAACCAACCACCAGCATTAATAGTGAAAACATATTGAAGCTGTACAAAAGATTGATGACCTCACCTCCTCATATTTGCTATAATCTCTCCAAAGTTGCTCTATGTTAATCATGGGATTCACACAGCCCCTCTGGTAGACTCGCCGCACTGCTGTGATCCGCTGGTTCTCTGCATATGAGCCCACAGCCTCACTGGTGGTACATAAAACAACATCAGCATCAATGTTAACTTAAATGGTACATACAAAGATAACTGGAGAGGAAATCACTCACACTCCCTTGAGGAAGTTGATGTAGTCAACCCAAATCTGTGAAAAAGGACCACAAATCATTAGAGAACAGTTGTAAATGTACATTTTAAAATATGTACAGTGCCGTAAAAAAGTATTGGCCTCGTTCTCAAATTCTTATATTTTTGCAGTTTCCTCACTTGAAGATCAAACAAATGTAAATAGACAAATATAACTCCAGTGTATTAAAAAATGCAGTTTTTAAATGGTGATTTAATTTATTATGGAAAAAAACTATTCAAAGTTACCTGGCCCTGTGTGAAAAAGTAATGGCCACCCAAACCTAATTGATTTGGCCACCCTCAGCAGGAACAACTGAAATCAAGCGTTTTCTATAGTTGGCAATGAGTCTTTCAAATCTTTGTGGAGACATTTTGGCCCAATCTTCCTTGCAGAATTTTTGAATTCAGCAAACATGGAGGGTTTTCGATCATGAATGGCCTTTTTAAGGTTATGCCGCTGCCTTTCAGTCGGATTCAAGTCTGGACTTTGACGAGGCCACTCCAAAACCTTAATTTTTTTCATTCAGAAGTTGACTTGCTGGTGTGTTTTGGATTGTTGTCCTGCTGCAGAACCCAAGTGCGCTTCTGCTTGAGGTCACAAACTGATGGCTGAACATTCTCCTTCAGGATTTTCTCTTAAAGAGCAGATTGGTTCCATCAATCACAGCAAGTTGTCCAGGTCCTGAAGAAGCAAAGCAGCCCAAGACCATCACACTACCACCACCATGTTTGACTGTGGAGATGTTCTTTTTCTCAAATGCTGTGCAACATTTACACCAGACACACCCACTCCAAAAAGCTCAACTTTCATCTTGTCAGTCCATATAATATTCTCCCAAATGTCTTGGGAATCAGATGTTTTTATTTGCAAAAGTAAGATGAGTCTTAACATTCTTTTTGGTCAGCAGTGGTTCTCCCCTTGGAACTCTGTCATGGATGTAATTTTCCCCCCGGTTCTCTTCCTTACTGTTGGGTCATGAACACTGACCTCAACTGAGGCAAGGAAGGCCTGCAATTCTTTAGAAGTTGTCCTGAGTTCCTTTGTGGCCTCCTGGATGAGTCTTGAGGTAATCTTTGTAGGCTGGCCATTCCTGGGAAGGTTCACCACTGTTCCATGCTCTCTCCATGTGAGGATAATGGCTCTCCCTAAGGTTCGCTGGAATCCTAAAGCTTTAGAAATGGCTTTTGTAACCCTTTCTAGACTGACAGATGTCAATTACTTTATTTCTCGACTGTTCTACAATTTCTTTGGATCATGCCATTTTGTTGCAGCTTATTTTGATCTTTTGCCTGACTTGATTTTGTCAGCACAGATTCTGTTTAAGTGAGTTCTTGATTGAACAGGTCTGGAGGTAATCAGGCTTGGGTGTCGTCAGTGAAAATTAACCAAAAATTGTGATGAGCCATAATTAATTCAAGATTTAACAAGGGGGGGTGGTAATTACTTGTTTTTTTTATATAGGGCCAGGTAACTTTGAATAGTTTTTTTCCCCTTAATAAATGAAATCCGCATTTAAAAACAGCATTTTAAGTTCACTCAAGTTATATTTGTCTGATATTGACATTTGGTTGATGATATTAAACAATAAAGTGAGGAAACTATGGAAAAATATAAGAATTTGAGAAGGGGGCCAATAGTTTTTTTTACAGCACTGTATATTTAATGTACCTGATATGACATAATTTCCATGCCAATTTTATCCAGGGCAAAGTCATATGCCTGGGCCATCTTCTCCCTGAGGGCAGCAAAATGTGTCTTGAACTCATTGAATATTCATCAGGAAGATTTACAGGAGTCACGCTTTCTTACTTGTAGCTTGGGAGCTTTCCTTTGGTCTCTCGCACATACGCGAGGTAACATTTCCACAGGTCGATGTGCAACACTTTCATCAGGCATCTCTGAAACAACTGCAGCAAGAAGATTGCATATTATACATGAGGACTACTTAGAAGTAGAGGTGGCATCAATGTATTTAAGTTTAAAAAGTACATTTCGAGAACATGATTGGAATTCCGAGCCATTATAAAAAAAATTGTGGGAGGTAATCAACTGTAAAAAATCATTTTGAATTTGACTCTGGGCTCAACAAACAAAATATAACAGGCTAGTATGTGGGGAAATTAATACAGACTGCCAGCCTGCAAGTTTGTGGTTGTTTGTGTTCCCTAAAATGAGTGGAACAACACTCCTTTCATGTTGCCTTATAATATTTTCAAAGCACACGACACCAGAATATGAAATGAATGCAAAATATATTTCATCCCCAGGAAATCAATAACTTAAATTAAAAAGTGCTAGACTCCATTCCAAATTCATAGGGACACTCACCTTTTCTACCTTGTCATAGTTTTTTGCCTTAACCTGCAAATAAGACAAATATAAATGCAAAATTATTTAAAGAGTAATTTAAAAAAAAAATTATGGCTTCCAGGAAACATGCATTCATGCAAATTTGGGTGGACACACACAACTCTGCAGATCAACAAAGTGAAATTCACACAAGAATGACAAATTACTTGCACAAAAGGTTTATTATGATTATTATGTGGGGTAGATTGTGCCTCAAAACACTGAAAAATACCAGTTATAGTAAGATGTAAATACAACTTGAAGGAAAGGAGATACAAAGAAAAACTGCCTCTGTGGTGTATATTCTCTTTGCAGACGTTCTTCAAATTAATTTCCTGAGTGACCAGTGTGAACATCCTTTGGGACAGACTGTTTTTTGTTCTAATAGCTCTCCAGATAAAAAGGATTCCACTATTCCAGCATTGTGTGAAAGAGTAAAGAGGAATAGAAAAATGATAATTGAAATATGATAGAGTCCACTGTTTAGGCGTATGATTTTGTATGAGAAAAACAAGTCAGCCAGTAGAATTGAGACTTTTATTTTTATGAAGCAAAACCAAGCTAAACTTGCATGACAGCTACATGAGCACATGAAGTCATAGGACTGAAACCTTTTTTTCCATAAGACTTGTTCACTCATGTTCCTCTGAAACAGATTCACTAAACACCTGTTTTGTTGAGGCAAACCTTGGTAGTTGCGCCCCTTAAAAATGTCAATTACTGTGAGCCTATTTTACATAAACGCATTAAGCTCAATAGGAAAATACATCTGAAAGAAATAATGAAAACACAAATTATTCACTCAGTCTCTGAATACTACGGCATTGTACTATGAAACCCAATTACCTATGACTGAGTGGCATTCAATTTCTAAATTTAAGCTTCAGTCCTACATGTTAAGTGATTCTAAAAGGTCTACACACCCCTGTTCAAATGCCAGCATTTTGTGATATAAAAAATAAGACCAAAGACAAACTGCATAACTCAATTGTAAAATATTTTTTTGAGAGGAAGTGAATATAAACAGCGGTAATGATGTTGTTGCACAACTATGCACACACTTATAACTGTGATGTGGTTGTGTTCAGAATAGAGGATGATATTCCCAATCGGTCCTGTGGGATGGGAGTGAATGTAACTATTAATCACGGGATTGGGCAGCAGCAGGAACGAAAGTCACCAGGAGTGGGCGGGAACAAAGACAAAAAATAAATGGGCGAAGGGGAGGGAGTGGGATTCTGGAAAATTTTGGTTTGGGATTGTGATAAATCTGTGGGAGGGAGCAGGATTTTCTTTTTTTAAACACTACTCCGGATTGGGATCAAACTCTCTGGAGTGGGATAGAGAGGTGAGTTAAAATACACTCACTCTAGTTCAGAATTACCCAATCACATTCAAACTCTCCCATGTCAGCCTCGAGTTCAGAATTACCCAATCACATTCAAACTCATGTTAAATGGGAGTCAATAAACTTCCACCACTATTTAAAGTGCGGTGGATCAACCCGAAATAAATTTCAGCTGTTTTAGTAGGCTTGTTTTCCCCTTCTGGAAGAAGCCTTAAGGCTTTGTGCTAACACTGACTGATATTTGGACATGTTCTATTTCCCTCCACCTTGACTAAGGCTCTAGTTCCAGCTGAAGAAAAACAGACCCACTGTGATCCACTCTCGGTATTGTCTCCTTTTGGTGATAAGCAGTTGTGTTTGCACCACACATACCTTTTGGAATTATGGCCCAAAATATTCAACATCGGTTTTATCAGACCATAATACATTTTCCCACATGTGTTTTGGCAATTTTGTTATGGTCCAATTGAATCAAGGTTGAATTTTTTGGGTCATAATACCAAAGGGTATGTTTGTCCGAAACACAACACTGACCATCACCAAAAGAACACCATACCTACAGTGAACAATGGTGCTTAGGGGCTATTTTTCTTCAGCTGGAATTGAGGCCTTCAGTTGGAACTCGGGCCTGAGACAAGGTGGAAGACATTAAGAACTGTTCCAAGTAACAGAAACTTTAGGCTTCTGCTAGAAAGCAAAAAAATAAAATAAAAAAGTCAGGAAAATGCTACAAGAACATCTGAAACGTATTTGGGGTTAATCAGAGGCACTTGAAATGTTGGCCTGTGTGCTTACTCAATTGAATATGAGTTTGAATGTGATTGGTTTTTTTTTCTGACATAGCAACATCCCAGTTATGAGTATGTGGACACTAGAGCAACCAGATTATTTCAGTTATTTTTAGCACCCCCCCCCCCCATCTCTTTTCCCCCCCCCCCCAATGACAAAAAAACTGCCATTTGAACCAGGGTATGTAGACTTTTTAGCTCACCTGTGTTACCATTAAGGAGTGGGAAAAAAATACACATTGTGGCCCCATGTACAATCCAGTAGAAGAGCTACATCAAACTGACAATTGCACTGCATCATGCTAAGTGAGGTTCCTAATATTTGACTCCCACATATGATGTAGTAAAGATATGAGGAAAAGCTTTCATTAAAACAAAATACGCTCCTAGCCCCTAAACCACAATAATAAACATTGTTCAATTATTTCTGTCGGTATTGTGGATATCATTTCATTGGGCAAGTGGCCATAATGTGTGGCCGGTCAATGTGCTTTACCAAATTGATAATTATACATTTTCATGCTTTTGAGATCACATATGTCTGATGAATGCTCCAAAGTAAATCCAGACTCAGCAACTTTATGCTGTACTTCAAGGGGACTGAAGGGGCTCACTGGCGGTATGCAAGCAACCAATGCTTAGAGAAGCTTAGCCAACCTTAAAGGTGCAGACCTGTGTTGACTTTCACTTCCTTGCAAACCATGAATAGGGGAGACCACCTACATTTGACATTCAACTCTTAGTATACACCAGAGGTCAGCAAATGACCAAATACAGGTTCTGGGTAAAGGCAATTAACACTGTGAAGAAACGCTGACTGCAAGTCTTCCAAAGGAGAAAACACTACACCAAGAAACCCAAAATAGCTTTGACACATCGTAAAGACTTCAATCCTGCCTTAGTGCAATCTTGAGCGCCTCAAACCAACCAGCATATACACAGAACTGTCACTCATTGACCAAAACAATGATTATGGATCAATCGCTGATCAAATTGTCCTTAATATCTAAAGAAAAACACTTAAACACAACTGCTGCAGGAGGAAATCTTGAAGACTACTGTTATTGTGAACGTATATTCTTGACAGCAGCATTAAAGCAAAATGAATTGCACTTACTCCTGCTGCCAAACTTAGTACCTCCTAAGAAACGTGACACAACTATCATGCTTTTTTAACCTTGTATTCTTATATAAGCTTAACAAGTAAAATACTTTAAGACAGGGGTGGTGAATCTACAGCCAGTGGGCTAAGTACATGTTATAAAAACCACCCAAATATTTAACCTACAAATTTTCATAAAAATAACATGTTATAAACTTCACATGGGCCTGAGACGACTTGAAACTGAAGTGGTTCCCTACAGTTGCTTTAAGATTCAAATCAACTTTGCCCAATAACCACCAATGAGAGATATTTCCCTCTCCCGGGTTCTTTCCGCTACCTGCTTCCTGAGGTCCACTGGATCTTGCTGCAATGATGGTGTAATTTTCCATGATAGTGCACTCCTTTTACATTTGGATGTTACCCACTACATTAGACGTTGCCAAGCAGATTATTAGAGGAAGGAGACTTAAAAGATAGTGTTAACGCCTAACACAGTTGAATGCTCTTTTTTTTAACAAAAAAATGAAGGGGCTTAAAAAGTTCTCTGTTGTTGCTTGCGTTATTTCAAAAAAATATAGCAAAAACAAAAAATGGTGGACTGGTCTTTTTCCATTCATTCAGTGGGAAGGTGGTGGGGAATGTAACAAAAGCAGAGTATTTGTTCATCATATTCCAAAAGAAATGACACAGGAGGCAATAAATTGACACAACAAGTGAATAAAAGGCTAATGCACTCCAAATACCATTAAAATTGTTTTAATACTGTTGCAAACCAAACATGCAACAAATGCATTTTACCCCATTTAAAATATGACGAGAAAAATACTAATTAAATCCTGGGAATAAATAAACTTTCCCATTTTTATGTTTAAAGGCACAATCCTTAATAATCATTGTTAAATATGGACAGATGGCTGTGTATTCTTTGGCAGGGATATCCTTGAACAGAGCTTTCAGCAAGCAGCTCAAATTAAGAATTGTGACTTTAAACCCCATCGACGTAGGAAACAGTGTGAAAAACACATTGTTGATCATGTAAGGAAAAATGGCATGCATACGAATGAAAGGAAAAAAGTATTGACCTCAGCTTCAATGAATAGCTTCCAGAATCTGCCAGAACTTGGAAACTGTGTGACAAGTCGCTCATATGTCTTCCTTGCTTTATCAATAGGTTGGTTCTAAAGAGGGAGAATGCATTTACAGCCACAAAACGTGAGCAAAAGATAAAGCTTTAAGGCTTTAACAAATGAATACCGCCCACCCCCACTTTTAAGCCCATTATTATTTTAAACCCTCTGCAGTAATGCAACTCTTGAGTCACTAAACCTGTGCTTCTCGAATCAGAATGCTCCAAGCGTCAAGGTCATATGGGTTTTCTTCCAACTTCTTCTCTGCCTTCTTCACCTTCTCCGGGACATACTCTGCTGCTGCTGCCGCCGCCTGCAGTGAGAAGACCATATGCATGAAAATTAATAAATGTTTATACTGCAGAATGGAAAGTCCAAAACTTGTACAACGCAGACTGTGATGGAGAACGTATCGGAAGGGGCCGTTTTGGTTACATTAAAATTAAACTTTGTTCTGCACGGTTTGCGCTAAATGAAGCGACAACGCCACTCATTAATTATTATTATTATTTTTTTAAATCGTCTTTCCTGTTACGCTCCTGCGTCTTTCCAAGCCGCATACAAGTGCATTTGCATTTAACAACAAGGATTTCCGTGTAAATATTTCAGTGAAAAGGAGGAGGGAACAATTCAGCCAATCGACACCATACAGACAACGCAACCACGAGCTAGTCATTATAGCGTAAAACGGGCGTTATACTAACATATAGGTATCCGAACGACATTATTGCGATATACCGGTACATTCTAACATATTTACGACACAATGGATACACTTTGCAAAGTACAAATATCACAGCGAGGAAAACTGGCACACGCTAGTAGCAGTAGCATTTCACTACGGGGCCTAAGCGACAAAAGCTAACTTTACCTGGTCGGCTGCTGTATCTGTAGACATGGCTGGAAGAGTAATATGGGGTTAGAAAAGTACTACAGTATGATGAATGATTAAATGGCAACGTGGTGGCGAATTTTAAAGCAGCTCTGGAAGACGCATTATCTTCGAGCCGATATATCACGTTGCCCTCAAACAACTCGCTGCTCAGTAACGAGCCGATTTTTTATTTATTTATTTTTTCAAAATGGCGAGCGACTTGCTTTCCGCTCCGTATCGCGCAAACACAATAAAACTTCCTGCCTCAATCCTTCAAAATAAAACAACACCCTTGTCAAAAACAAATTAACATTCACAAGTTATTTTACACCCTTATTATTGTTATTCCACCAAATTTTGATACTTCACATTTCTCCACTAATTCGTACTCCACCATTCTTATGACAATTTTAAATCGTTGAGTTCATTCGCAGCATCCTGGGAACAATTTTCCACTTTCCTCAAATTCCACACTTCGAACAATAAAATTCAAAAAAGAAAAAATTCCAATAAAATTCCAATAGTTAAAGGAATAGTTTATGTAATAGCCTCGTCCTTCAACATTTCTTGACCGATTCAAATCATTCTAACTTCCAAATTGTCAGCTCATTCAGGACATTTTGGGATGTATTACCATTATAATTACCAAAATGGTAAAAATAAAATTCCAAATTAACAAACATTTTACAATATTACTCCCTCCTTACACATTCCTTGACCTATTCAAAGCAATCCAAATCTCACATCTACATTTCAAAATTTTAGTTCAGTTTCAGCTTTTCAGTATTTACATCCAATTTTCTAGTTTTTTTGTTTTTGTTTTTTTTTGTTATGTTTTCAAGAAAAACAGGTAATAACCCATCATAAAATTGACTACGTCCAGTTCAACCATCAATGGTACACTTTTAATGCGACCTTTTATTTGTCATGTGCTGCTGTTACAGACACTAGGGCACCTGCAAAACATGTATATAAAAAATATTGCTGAATAAATGCTTGATAATTAAACAAAGAAAGTTAGATTGTATTTGAAAACTAATTCAATTTGTGTAGTAATTTTAACTGCTAAGCTAACTGGTCAAGAGCAAACTTAGCTATAGAATAAAAAAGGAAATGCTTTGATATTATTATGTCTCTTTCTGATAATATGAGTAACATGGCTGCACACTCCATTGCAGCTGAAAACAGTGAGGGGAAAAAATGTGAAAAATGGAAATGAGTAATTAGCTTGATGTAATTTCTGCTGAGTCGTGTAGCTCACTTTTTGTCTCTTCTTCTATATAGGTCAAAAGTCTTTAGTAACAGGGTTGTGTGTATTCAGAGCGTAATGTCTGTGACAAAACAAAATGCTTTAACGGGTACAAGAAACCCATATCCACTAAAATCATTAAAAAAAAAGCTGATTTAAAAATCATTGTATATTTACATTGAATATGTTAGTTGGTCTTCAAGAGGGAGGGACAAGAAAAAAAAAACATTTTAGGGGGTGTTTAAGAGCTATTTGGTACTTATTTCTGAAACACTACTACTCCAGGTACACTTCCTTTTGTCTGAGGACAACTGAAATTTACACAAGCGCATGTTTTAATGTTTTGTGCATGAATGTTTTTAAACTTCATGGGAGGGACAGGAAATGTCTTGCAATTCTGGAATGATCCATCCGGCAACCTATCAAATTAAAAGCAAAGAGGTATAGCTCAGCGGTAGAGCATCATCTATAAGGACTTGGGCTTTGGAACCAGGGTCATGGTTCAGAATGTAAAAAATGGCAATTAGTTGTTGGAGAGTTCCCAGTCTCCTTGCTGGCTACTGTCAAGGTGCCCTTGGGCAAGGCACTGTCCACATCCCCCAGCTGAAGAAGTGCAGCACTGTTTGTGACATCACTTGCCTGCGTGTGTGTGATTTGGTTCCATGTGTGTGGTGTGCAACACAAAATGTACTGTATATACAGCTGAGTGTAAATTGAATTCCCCTCTGAGGGACTATAATCACTTGCCTATTAGGGCTGTAACTAACAATTTTAATAATCGATTAACGTTGATTAATTTGATAGTAGATTAGTTGACGATTAATCGATTAATTGTTGTGCCGCTAATCAGTATAATACATTACAAATTGAAATTTGGTAATGGTTGCACGTGGAATTACAACGATGCATTTGGTGTGCAAAAACATTCCACAGTTCCAAAAATATTTAATCGGAAGTTAACTAAATCCTGGAATTTGACACAAAGTGTTGTGGGGGTTTTCCACAGCTCCAATTTCATGACTATTGTACGGCATTTATAGACGTGCTGTTCCCCTCTCTGACCAGTAGGATGGGACATTTGACAATCACGGGAGACGCGCGTGTGCGTGCCTGGGCAACAACCCAAAAACTAGACCAAACAAAAAGATTGCAGAGTCATCAACCATTCATTTCTTTGGTCTGAACCAGTACCACCTTGTCACAAATCCCGTGATCATACAGGATGAAAATAATTGTATTTTAAAATGGCTATATATCCACTAAGGTATACAGTGGTCTGTTTTTAGGCTGTGTTTTCGCATCGATCGTTCTTTGTGATGGATTGCTTTGGTCTGGCTAATGCCGTCAGCTCACAAACATTCACTCTGGGTCGACGACAGAGAGGAAAGAGACATGTTGGAGGCTAGCAGGGCTGCGGAGCAGCGCATCTAGACGGGGGGACGGCCACCCTTTCCTAGATGGGCTACCTTCCCCTAAGTGGAGGGAGACACATTAGAACTGCGTAGCTCTCGCCCGAGCACGGCTTGATCTTTCTGGATGTTCGTATGCGGGATTCAGATGACGTTTGAAATGTGGGAGATGGTGGCTTTGCCGAGGGGGAGCTCTCCCTTCCTGTCGTCTAGGACAAGATGGCAGCAGTGCAGGCGAACTGGGCATGCTATGGATTTATAAATCCGTAACATGTTCAGAGAAGCACTGGATTGTATTTATAGTGACTCTATGTGAAGGTAAGTGGAGAGGCGCACCTTGTGTGTAATTATAATTGTCTCGCTTCACGTTTTAAAACCAGTTTGGTCGTGACGTAACACTGCCCTAACTTACCAACAAACTTGGCTATCACACGATCTTGACTTTGTGGTATCAAAACAATCCTGGTTAGATAAACTATTCACTACTTAGAGGAAAATTCTATATACGCCTACGTGACTGTGACGTCGGTTGTAATTATTAACGCGAGTGTCTTGGGCATTCTTGGTGTTTTTACGTCGGTGTTGTCATGGAGAACCGTCCATTTATACATCGTGATGACATGTTTGAAGAGCAATTTCTACGGCGTGGATTTAACGGACCGGGTCATTTGTGAATTGTGAGTCCCGTTTTCGTTAACGATGTCAATCCATTTACTTGAGGTTAACATCTTAAGACGTCAGTCGACAGGCGAAAACTCGCACAAACACGGAAGACTTTTGAGCTCAGCGAAGCATTGAGAGTGCATAAATTCTCTTGATATTTAACCGGATTCTATCCTACAGTTTGCGTTCAAATAACAGACTATCGACACTATTTGCGTTTTGCGTATTATGTTTAGATTTCGATTCTCAGAATAGAAAAACATTACTACGTGACTGACTGGTTTTCTCCCACTCACCGGCCGCAACGTTAGGTAGGTCTAATGAATATAGGCTTTACACGATCAGGATTTTTGGGGCGAGTTGAAAAAAACGATAACCGATCCGATCACAAGATGGAGGAATGTGTCTATTTATATGACCTGTTCATTTCCTGTATACACTTGTGTACTTAATTGCTCAACAAATTATATTCACAATAAATAATGTATATTTGTTCATCTATTTATGCCAGTGAGGCATAGTGACAGACGCAACAAATGATAAATGGTCTTCTATTAGATGGCAGTAATTAATGTATCCACTTTTTGTGACATTTTTGTTTGTTGGTGTTCCGTGATATATTTCAATTGTAAAATATGTTCCTTGGCTCCATAAAGGTTGGAAATAACTGCTCGAGTTAGATCGTGTATTCTAATCAGTCAGGTCAAACCAACATTACAACATGACAGAAATAATGGGCGCTAACTTACTGTAATTAAATTACTTTATTGTAATTAAATGACTTTATTGTAATTAAATTACTTCACCCACACCGAAACGTTAGAGCATGATTCGACAGAACGGAGGCATGTTTACGTCCAACCGTTCGTGCTACCACTCGCTTGCTAGGTTACATAACATTTTATTGCCTGCTTGTGAGCCGTATCGTATTAAATGTAAGTGAACATACCTCAAATAAGCCTTAAACGAGCGTCCTCTCCTGTACTGAGCACTGGTGACCACTAACACACGTTTTGCCCCATTTTGTCCTTATAATAGAAAGTCGGCGCGCTCCACTCTTGTTGTCGTCGCCACGGTAACGAGTGTATCCGGTCGCATTTGAGTTGACAAGATAAAGCCCAGTGGTCGTAAAAAACTGGATGCGGTGGTATCGGAATACAATATTTTATTGCAGTAATATGACGGTGTAACCAATTATAAATAGTATTGTTCGATGTATGTAAAGAAGGGATTTGGTGAAAACAATGCTTGTAATATCTGTAAAAAGTGAAGGAAATTTGGTACAGATTTTCTGACAAACTGAAAAGAACAAATTCATTTAGCTTTTGCAAGATTCCCCCCCCCCCAAAAAAAAAATTATGTGGGATAAGAGAATGTTTGGGCGGCATGGTGGCCGACTGGTTAGAGCGTCAGCCTCACAGTTCTGAGGACCCGGGTTCAATCCCCGGCCCCGCCTGTGTGGAGTTTGCATGTTCTCCCCGTGCCTGCGTGGGTTTTCTCTGGGCACTCCGGTTTCCTCCCACATCCCAAAAACATGCATGAATTGGAGACTCTAAATTGCCCGTAGGCATGACTGTGAGTGCGAATGGTTGTTTGTTCCTATGTGCCCTGCAATTGGCTGGCAACCAGTTCAGGGTGTACCCCGCCTCCTGCCCGATGACAGCTGGGATAGGCTCCAGCACGCCCGCGACCCTAGTGAGGAGAAGCTGCTCAGAAAATGGATGGATGGATGGATGGAAGACAATGTTTGATGCACTGCATCACACTGAGAGCTGTTTCTAATAGTTTCACTAAGCACAGTAATTCCCAACCTGTGTGGCACGAGAGATCATCAGGGGTGCCGCGGGAAGTTATCCAATTTCATTTAGTTAGTCTGAAAATTATTAGATCATAATTAAAAATATATCTTTGTTCATTTGTCTGTGCCAGTGACATATAGTGACACGCAGAACAATAAACCTGTGTATCTATTTGCCATTCGTACGACAGAATTAGTCATGGCTCCCTGCGCGTATAGCTTTGTGTTCAATTAAACAAGCCCGAATTTCACACTGACAATTTCACACTGACATTTTTGGGTAAATTGATGAGACATGTTCACCATTATAGTTCAATTTGTTCCATGACCACGGTTGTATCTCAAAACACTCAAATCATCTTAACCCATTGAAATTAATGGAAATGCAATTAATCTGTTCCACCCCCCCCAAAAAAAACCACCCCAATTTTTAAAAACATGTTTTTATTAGGAAAAATTGCACTCAGTAGTTTAGCACTGTATAGAAACAATCAGTAATACATAATGTAAATAACTTTAAATGTAAATAATCAGGTTTTTTTTCTTATAAAGTTGAACTTTTCGTAGACATTAGATATCTATCATGGGTTTGTGACCTGGCATCTTCTTCTCCTGTATTGTTATGAAAGTCCTCCTTAACATCTTCTTTGAGGTGAGCCTTCTCGTCACAGTTTAAGACTTTTTAGGGGACGTATCCTTTGGCTGCTATCATTTCAACAAAACGTTTTGTGGTAATCCTCCACTGGCTTCACATTTGTGCTCGTTGATGCACCATGCCTAACGACAGAATGAATTCCGGTCCTCCTTTTAAAATTCTTGAACGAGCCCCGACTGCCTTTAAACAAATCGACCAGTGCCTCGTCCATTGAAGTGCCTGGAGTCTGCTAACGCAAATCAGCGTAAATGGCTCGTGCATTCTCACATGAAACTCTCCGTCACAGTATCTCACGTGAGCTTTCTACTCAGTCAACCATACCAACAGCAGCTTCGCCATCTTTTCATGGTCCTCTGTCCGCAGCTTAGAAATGATTTTAACACCCTTGGCTGGTGTTGTAGTTTTTAAATGACTTTTTTTTTTTGCTTCAGTATAGCAGACATTGTAGAAGTGCTACGCTCGTACTACTTTACTACTTCACCAAGTAAACTACATGCTCACATTGGTCATATTTTTCTATAATTTCATGTTTTAGTTCAATGGCCATCATCAGTTTCTTCTCACTTTCTTAGAACCCATAGGTAGAAAAAAAGAATTTGGGAAACAAACAGAAAATGCAATTAGAAAACATGACTGTCCCTAATGTATTTTCTTTCCACTGCAAGGAAACCAATGGAATTGATGGTGGCCGGATGTTGTGACATTTGTTGCCACCATCAAGCAGTGGAGGGTCTGAACGCACTTATAACCCAAGACAACAAACAGCCAAGCAACAGCTCACATTTCGAAAAACTAATAAGTCGAGGTACCACTGTACTTATTAGTGACCTAAAGCAAAAATGCGGCTTTTTAAAACTCGGCTGCTTCTATTTTTTCCTCTGTCGTCACATACTGTGTCTTTAAACACAAAGAGGTTCTAAGTTAATACTTTCCCAGACTTGTTCCATTTTACTTCTTATCCTTGCTTCTCAGTTCTAATAAGTAAGGGAGTCTTCTTCCCATAGCCCACTGTCTCAAAACATTTATGTTCGTAATGCAGCAATTTGTAGTTCTTAATCTCTTCGACACTCGTGTCTGTGGCCTATATATCAAATTCTTTAGGTTATCTATAGCAAGGCTTTAGGAGATGAAATTAAGAAAGTGTTTGTCACACCACACTGGGTCTGCAATGTGCTTGCACTGTGTTTCCACGTAAAGACTGTTTTCTCAGTAACCTCCTCTGCATTTAAGGTGGAAAATATAACAGTGAGCACCATGACAAGCTTGGAATTTCTGTGGAAAGCTATGCAGATGGGTGGAACATTTCCACCAGAAGTAAACATTAAACATTCTTAGTAGCACAGGACAGAGGCAGTGTTTATTTGAAGATCAGTCAGATAATTTGATTGGAAGACCAAATCTGCTTTTTGTGAAGGAATGGGTGAGAACGTTAATCAAGAAATACAAAGATTTTCAAACAAGTAAAAAATATTTAGGGGTTGACTAGGTGTAAAGATTGAATAGTCATCTACATAATTTTAGTTTTTGCTGTGAGTTTCCAGATAATGCTGCGGTAGAAATTGAAACCAGTTGAAACTGCCGGTGCGTCCACATCTATTGTTCACTTTCTCTGGTCTGAATCATTTGATGACAGTGTCATCTGACCGGAGTGAGCAAAACTGTGGCTACTACTAATGCTAGTTATTTTCAACTACGTGAGGAAAGCAGACTGTAGGAGAGGAAGAAACATGGCTAGTTTGACTTCACAAATTTGATATCACAAATCGTATTGTATTGTCCTGTGGGTCAGAAATCGATATACAAATTGAATGTTAACTTTGGTGTATCGATACAACCCTACTAGAATGTAATCAGGAAGAATATTGGTTTAGGAACTAGTCAATGAAACTGTGGTGATAAATGCAAACTAGCCTTTGTTGATAGTGTCCAAAATGATTTTTATGATATACCGGGTTATAATCTACCAGCAAATAGCCAAATACACACACAGTCAACGGTCTAATCTGTTTACATGACACATACAGTTACTTCACCATTCTGATTTTCAAATGTATTTTGAGGCATTTTGATTCGCCCGCGCTCCCAACTGTGATGGGAGGATATGAACACCGTGGTAGCAATCATGTGTATTGTGCACAGTCTATGCAGAAAATGATTTTATGATAGTCATAGCAGCACTTTAACAATAGTACCCTGCACTCTATGGTCGGTGTGTTTGTTATTAACCACTCTATGGTCGGTGTGTTTGTTATTAACCAACCAAGCAGTCACTGCCCACCCAGTGTGGGATTTTTACAAGGCCTTTTAGCGGTTCATAATTAGAGGCATGACGTGTCACACAGCAGTGTTGGTCTAAAGTGTGATGCTGTCTCTTGGTTCCAGCTGTCCCTTTTTTCACAGATGTCAGTTTATACTGCTTGTCCCTCCATGGCTCAGCCCAATGGTAGAGCATTTTGTCCGCTGTATTTATTGACTGTGTACGAGAACTAATCCAACAAGCTGAGGACTTTAAATGTTAGTCATAAGTTCACAATTGAAATGCCATGTGCTCACATTCCTTGGAAAATAGAGAGGCTTTTGAGCAAAGAATATCTTTTTCACAAGACGTTGGGAATGTTGTGAGGCTGTTGAGCTGTGAATGTTTGCAGTGCCCCTGTTGATAGGCAGAGGGATTGCAAGTAGAAACATTGCTACTATTAGTCTAAGATTTGCCCACTGACTTTGGACTTAATAATGGTCATGTTGAGTCACTCACAGCTTTATATTAGTTAGTCATAGACAATCTGTGGGTTCTGATGATTGCAGAAGCCCTGCTCAAACAGGCAAACTACACACGGTTAATGTACATATTGAAGGGTATATAGTATATTAATTAGGCACAGCACATTAAATGTTAAGAAATAAAAACATACTTAAGCCCACTCTTTGTTGTAAAGCCATTTTCATGCTTTTTGTCAACTGTTTTTATAATTTCCCCTTTAACATGGTGCTGAGCTATGGTACATTTCTTTCTCACATGTTCAAGTGTTATCTGCAATGAACACACCAGCTTTTGTCTTATTTCTAATAGTGAAGTCAAACCACATGGCCATCGTGAGTTTTTGCCTGTGCTAGCTGACTCACTGCATAGATGAGATGGTGTAGTTTCCGATACTTAAATTCTCTTAATCATGTCAAACACAGTTTGTACAAACCCAAATTCCAACGAAGTTGTGTATCCATCCATCCATCCGTCCGTCCATCCATTTCCTTTACCGCTTATGCGCACTAGGGTCGCAGGCTGCTGGAGCCTATCCCAGCTATCTTCGGGATGGAGGCGGCGTACAACCTGAACCGGTCGCCACCCAATTGCGGGGCACATAGAAACAAACAAGCATTCGCACTCACATTCACACTTACGGCCAATTTCGAGTCTTCAATCAACCTACCGCGCATGCTTTTGGGATGTGGGAGGAAACCGGTGTGCCCGGAGAAAACCCACCCAGGCACGGGGAAAACATGCAAACTCCACACAGGGGGAGCCGGGATTTGAACCCCTGTCCTCAGAACTGTAAGGCAGTTGTCCACCGTGCCGCCGACGTTGTGTATAATGTAAATAAATATAGATTATATTGAAGCACTTTTTTCATGATCTAAATACAACCATACAGTACAAAATTATTGTTTTAAACTTTTTCGTGGCCTAAAAACAATACAGTACAAAATTACTGTAAATAATTATAAAAAGCTTGAAAATGTTTGAAATGTTTAGAAGTTCATCTGAACTTACCTTGTCCACCTGGGATTTGAACCCCGGTGGGCCATTTTCAAGAGCGCAGTGAGCCACTGTGCGTGCACATGTAAATTAGCCGTGTGGCTCACTGTGCCAGTCTGTTACTTCTGATATCCGTTAAAACGAGGCTCCACTGTACATTGATTTGCAAATCCTTTTCAACCGATATTCAGTTGAATACACTACTACTCAAACTGATGAATGTTATTGTATTCTCTCATTGGGAATTTGATGCCTGAAACACATTCCAAAAAAGCTGGGACAGTGGCAACAAAAGACTGGGAAACTTGAGGAATGCAAAAAAAAAAAATAGTTTTTAACATTCCACAGGTGAATAGGTGAATTGCAAACAGCTGAGTATCACGATTGCGTATTAAAGTAGCATCCCCGAAAGGCTCAGTTGTTCCTAAGCAAGGAGGGGCGAGGTTCACCTGGAATGCGCGAATTGAACACAACCAGCAGAGGTGCTGTTGGTTCAGTCTCATCTAGCCTGCGGTCCGAAGAACAACCACAAGAAGACCTCGGCTTTGGGAAGTTGAGCTTCATCCACAAACTATGGCAATTCCGCTCAGTGTGAGTCTGGCATTGAAGTGTTGAGAACATTCAGCTAGTGAGCGAGACTTCCATAACATCAAAAGTAATAATCAAGAAAAAGTCAAATTCCTGTCTGTTCGCATCCATGTTACTAAATTTCTCATAGCTTCAATGTCATTCAAAAGACAGTCACCAGTTTCATTTGAGTTGACCTTATTATTGGACCAAGATTGTTGAACAACTTTTGTATAGTGTATTGTAGTGATACAGAAAACAATTGGAGGATGCCCTTTGAGAGAGAATGTGGTCATCCATGACCATACTGTACTTTTTATCTCGCGTATGAATTACAAAAAAAATTCAGGGATATGTCGGCTGTCAATTAAGTTAAGTAGTTTCATACCGATAAAATTTTGCTTTGGCTTGGGTGGGTGATTGCGCTTTACAGAGGCCATATTAGCATTGACGTACTGCAAGTTTGTTTGAACTTTTAATTCATACAGCCGCCAGCTGTTAGTTTTATTTCCTATTACTCTTATCTATTTTGAATGCACGTTGTCTTCTCACTCAGTGCCACTTGCTCGTCGAGGACAGGTGTCTAGTGTTTATTTTCTTCTCGGTTTAAATTTCGAGTGGACTACAGTCAAAAGGTCACCAGTGAGTAATTATCTAGCAGGTCAAGGTTGGTTGAAAGCTTCTGCAGCTTTGAAGGCTGTAATGCAATGCCACAGTTGGAGCCTCATAGTTGACCAAGGGAGTATTTGGTCTCTGCTCATAATAATAGAAGCAGCTGTCATTCTTTTCCCTTCCCACCAATTAGGGCCCTATACTTCATTTTTTTGTCCGACATTTCATAATTTAAGTATATGGTATATTTGTTGGTGTGAGGAGAGGAGTCTCTCTGCCTAGCAGCTCTTCCAGGGCTATGAATGTGTGAATGAATGTTCTCGGTTGTCCAAAAAAGGGAGTCTTTGTCAGGTTTTTCTTGCTGGGTGCTGAGATGTTTGTTGTTGCTTGTATAAACCATAGACCCATAAACTCAAACCCATTTTCATGCTACTGCTTTCAGTAGTTCTGATTTAGAATTATGGCTTCTTGGGTTAACCTGACTAAAGACAATAACTACAGTCTTATATTGGGGGGTATCATATGGCGAAAAAGGCGATTAGCAGGTGTGTTTTTTTGCTTGGGGTGGAAAAAAGCACAGGATTGCTTGCAGATCGCAACAAAATTAAGATGAAATAACACTATTAATTAGGGCTGAAAAATGGCCTTAAATTGAAATCTCTGATTTTCTCCCCATAAATCCTATTTTTAATTGCTTTTTTCCACTTCTCCCTAGCAGTGATAATGACATTATTCAAAACAAGTTTTGCTTTTATTTCCCCTCCACCAGACAAGCAATTTCTCCTGAGAATTAACTTAAACCAAATTGTACAGGAATAATAAAAACATACTTTTATTTCTTTACAGAAATTTAGTTTCTTTACTGTTTTTGCAACTTAGAAATGGCCACCATGTGTCTGGAAATGTTCCGCTCATATTGTCTGCTTCTTTGCGGGAATTAAACCTGCTTGTCACATTTTTGAAAAATGGTTTCTTGAAGGGTCAGAAATGTGGCTAAATATAGCAATAAACTCGATTAATCGCCCAGCCTTTCTATTAATGCTTTAGCCCTCTGATTCATGATTCACTGACATTGCAACTGTCAATGCCCCTGCCCCAGGCTGTAATTTCTAGTTTTTAAAAGCCCTACATAGCAAATTTATAGATATTTTCTCTCCTCTCAGGTTTAGAACACCAAGGTAATAGACACCAAGTGTAGAAAAGTGTAGGGAGGTAAACCTATTTGATCAAATGTTGATAAAAGTGCTTAAAACCTTGAGAATGAACTGTCATTGTCATGTCAGTGAGCTGAAGTAGGTCATGAGTCCGAGGATGGCACACAGTGTCTCCAGTCACTGGTCACACTGTCAGGAAGCCTTATTAGAGCCTTATTAGAAACTGTATTATATTTCATTGCCCATTTTAATGGTTATTAGAACATCAGATCTAATAAGGTCCCATGGGCTCAGTAAACATGAAGTGGGTGATGTCCATCTGCACCCATTGTTGCCTTGTGACTTTATTTTTGTTTGGTTGTCTTCCGCTGATGCTTTCCGTCCCTATTGGTTGCCTGGAGGCATGCAGTAGGATGTATTTCAACCACAGGAAAAGGTCAGGCAAACCTTTGCAACGTTAGTCATCTTCTGTGTGGAGGTGTTGGTGGGCTCACAGTGGATAAATGTCAGTTGAAAGGTGCTCCACTGCAGCTTATTCTCTTAGTTGAGATGAAAGGGTATGACAAATCAAATCACAAATGTATTATCACAATATTGGTAAAAGAAAGGTAAACCCAAAAGAGAGATCCTCAAACCCAAATCATTTTTAATAGAAAAATATCAACTCAGCAATCTTATGCACTTTTTGCACATTTGTATACTTAATACTTTTTAGTTATTTTTTTTATTTCCGGAACTATGCATCAATCCATTATCCGGTTGTCCTTATTAGGGTTATTCATGTTAAAATACTAAAATGATATTCCAAGGCTTCATAATAAATTATTGACCCCTAATGTTTTTTTTTTAATTTATTTGTTTTACTCTTTTCCTTACAGGTATGGCCTCACAAGTCTTGGTTTACCCACCACACATTTATCAAACCCAGACAAGTGCCTTTAGCGGTGTGAAGAAACTCAAAGTTGAGCCCAGCAGCTGTGTGTACCATGAGAGAGCACATCCGTGGACTTATCTGAACAGACGAAACCTTGGTATTGTGCACCCGACGAAAGCCCGCTCGTTCTTGAGCCAAGACTTTACGGCGGGTGCAAAAGTGTTTGGAGGACAAGTGTACCCCGTGAAGACAGTAATAGTGCCGGGCATCCAGAGACAACAGCCCGGGAAAAGAGGTGGAGGATCGGGCACATCTGCGGTCCAGCAGCGGCAGAACACAGGGATTGTCCACAAGCAGGGCCAGGATTATCAGCAGCAGAAGACGGCCACAGCAAGTGGGGGCAGCAGTGGAGCAACAGGGGCAGGAGGAGGGGGAAGGGGAGAGGGCTGCAGCGGAGGAGGTGAGGGAGGTGGAGAGGAGGAGGAGAAGGAGGAGGAGGAGGGTGACACAGAAGCAGACTGTGGAGGTTTGAACTCGGCTGACAGCTCTCAGCGATGTGGACTGAAACGTAAAAGTGAGGAGCTGGATAATCGAGGGAGCACCATGCAGATTGTGGAGGAACTGTCAATGTTGCCTGCCATGTTGCAAACAACGAATGTAGGAAACACAGCTGCAGCGACTGCGGCCGTGGGGACTGGAGGGGGGACTTCCAAGCAAGCTGCAGGACCCGTGGGTGTTGGTGCTGCAGGGGGAGCGGGAGGATGTGACGGGGACTATCAAGTAGTACAGCATGAGGTTCTTTGCTCCCTGAAGAATACTTACGAAGTGCTGGATTTCTTGGGACGGGGCACATTTGGACAGGTTGTAAAGTGCTGGAAAAGAGGCACGGGTGAGGTAGTGGCCATAAAGATCCTGAAGAACCATCCGTCATACGCCCGACAAGGTCAAATAGAAGTAGGCATCCTTGCGCGTCTGAGTGGGGAGAACGCAGACGAACACAACCTGGTGCGAGCCTTTGAATGCTTCCAACACCGCAGCCACACCTGCCTTGTGTTCGAGATGCTCGAGCAGAACCTGTATGATTTTCTAAAGCAGAACAAGTTCAGCCCACTGCCCCTGAAAGTGATCAGACCTGTACTACAGCAGGTGGCCACGGCTCTGAAAAAGTTGAAGACTATGGGTCTGATTCATGCAGACCTCAAACCTGAGAACATTATGCTGGTGGAGCCGATAAGGCAACCCTACAGGGTGAAGGTGATAGACTTTGGCTCAGCCAGCCACGTGTCCAAAGCAGTTTGCTCCACGTACCTCCAGTCTCGGTACTATAGGTGAGTACAAAGCAGTAAACACACACTTTTTGCTGTTTTCATGAAATTGTTTGATTGCTTCAAACATTCACTTTAGTACAACTGCGGGCGTGTTAAGCATCTTGTGGAGGTAAAACTGTTGGTTTAAAAATGTCCTTCCTCTGGCAAAACAAGGAAATGTCTCCCATGCTGCACAACATCCTGCCAACTCCAAGGAGCCACATACCACTGTAGTCTGGAAAAAAAAGTTACTCCACAGTGTTTATTATAGCGGATTTTCAGGCTCCAGAGCCTGGGAAAGAAATGTGTTCTGGAAATAAATGGATTCAATCGTTGATTGCTTTTAACGTCATGCCTTAATTGCCAACAGGATTTATTGTTATTATTTTATGGTAGTGAGAAAATCATGCAGCAGTATTTCAATGCTAACCCCAACATTGTTTGGGTAATTAGATTACATCAAGAAAAAGGCTTGGCAATAAATTACTAAATGATATTCCTTCGAGGTAGTTGCATTTTAATAGCAGAAACTATTATTAGCTCTGCAATTTGAAGCTTTTTAATTATGGAAGTTTGAGTTATGTTTTTTTGTGTTTTCTTTTACGTCAAAGACGGTGACGTGCATTTAGGAAATGTGTAGTTTCTTTATTCTCCCAAGGCTTTGCAGGAACCCGAAGTAAAAACTCTACATGCGTAGTCCTGCTCAATAAACAACAACAACACATATTTGGCTTTTGGTGTTTATACTGACACAGTGGGCAGCATGAATGGGCGCAACAAGTACCAAAAGTGAATAATGATATGAATTAATAACGGAGTACAAAAAAACACGATACCTCATTAAGATTATTTTCCAGGAAGCAGGAAAACACCAGAGCAAATTTGTGATGCCTAAAAACTTCTCCCTAAACGGATACAGTGCATACATAATACATACAGTAGAATGTCTCAACTCAGTACATTTCTGGGAAGTAAGGCATGTTTATTTCATAGTTGTAGTACATTGAAAGTATCCCAAAATGGATTGGTGTATATACGGTGGTGTATATACGGTGGCCATAGTCTTGAAGTGTGACTTTTTGACATAAGGAGGAGGCCCTTTTTGAGTCCTTTTTAAACAGATGTACACTACAGGAGTGCCTATCATTACAGAAGGGCTTGATACTATGGACAAACAGTTAGAAACCAGAACTTGTGCACCATCCGGAAATGCTTTTCATATTTACTCAAACAGCATTGTCAAGGTCTTTTGAGGTCATTTAAAGTTGCAGTGGTAGCCTCAGACTTTGCACTGTAAGAATGGAGCACACTTTAAGGACACATTTACCACATTGCTTTTTGTTTTCATGTTCTACGTTTGCGATCCATTTAAGTATTTCACATGTCCTGCACACTGACAAAGTGCAACGTACATACTTTGATGAAAAGGAAACTAAGATATGCCATAAACATTGGTGTTGATTCAGCTTTTATTCATCAGGAAACAAATGGTTCATGGAGACTTAACCATTAACATCACGAAGTATAAAGACTGCTTTTGTTTTGTTTTCTCCTATGCTTGCATTTGGTTGTTTTTTAACCATCAAAGGTTTTTCCAAGAATCTTTGTGTAATGGTATGGTATGGACTGAGAGAGAAAAGATTTGAGGGCCCATTTAAATAAACCCTTTGTAGTGACAACAAACTTGCTTTGGTGAATGAGAAGTGAAAAGTGAAAATGAACACGATTGCACTAGGCCTACCGCGTCAGTCTGAATGCTGAAAACAGTGGTCTTTGAAAACAGAGGGCATATTTTAGCAGACTGGGACTGGGAATATGCAAGAACCTCTCACATTCAAAGCAGTAGTGGCAGAACAAAGTGCAAAAGTGGTGGAACTGGGATTGTTTTTGACAACGTTGTCTGATGTGAAACTTTTCTGAAATGTGGAAAAAAGTTACTGATTTATGGTTCCAGGAAATTAGTTCTGGTCTATGACAGCCAGATGGCTGACAGGACTTTTTATCGTCCTCCTTTTCTACATTCTACTTTGTTTGGTGGTTCTCAACCACTGTATTGGAGGAGTGGTTACCTAAAGCGGTTCAGATATACACCTGGACATTTTTTTTTTTTTTTAAACTATGTGCAGATGAAGTACTGTACTTTGTTTCTTGTATGTACATTGTTACACAAACTTCAAAACAATGGGAGAAATCTAGAGATTGTGAGCCAGGCCCTCTCATCCATCATCAGTGACCTGTGAGCTTTGACGTCACTGAAGTTCTTCTCGGTGAATAGACAACAATCTTACAGACACACACTAAAATCTTGTAGAACGACGTCCCAAAATAGTGGAAACTGCCCAACCATTCATGTCATTCTGCTGCTCTACTTTTTTATGCTAATGCCTGGAAATAAATGTGGCTGCAATTAACAGATAATATTTTAAAGTGTACAAGTACTGTTTATATTGAAAGTCAACCTACAGTATACAGATGACAGATAGGGCAAAACATTAGACAACAGATAGGGCAAACCATTAGACAACATTGAAAATGTTCCAGTGTACCCAGAAAACTGTCCTCCACTCCCAACAGAAACTGAAGTATTGCTGAAATGAAATGACTGAATGTTATGTAAATAGCTGTTGCGATAAAAACACAAAACTGTGCCTGCTTTGTAGAAACGATGCACAGCATACTTCAAGGGAGAAACATGTTTAAGGATGTGGGTAAAGAATTCTTAAAATAGCTCATGGGTATGCTAGCCAGTCTTCTTCAGTAGATGGATAAGCAGCTAGAAGGCGATGAAAGGAGAGCTTGACATTCTACTCAGTTCTCACGTCATTCACTGAAGAATTAGTGTTTTTGTCCGTTGTTAAATTGTTACTGGTCAATTTTACACCTCAATTAATGGATATACTGTTCATTTGCTATTCAACATTTTGTAAGAAACCAGCCTATTGCACAGTTTACATACATTTGAACAGTTTGGTAGTTTGCAATTGGAAAATCCATATATTTCCACTTTAACATTGTTTTTTTGTTTTAAAAAAAGGTAAAATGTAGTTCATTTAAGAATGGTCTTCAAACTTTCACATTGTTATTGGTCTTTCAATAAATTAATGGCTTTAGGGTGACATGTCTAAAGAATACTTGGGAGGTTTCACCTTGGAAATGAGATCAGTCAGGACTAAAGGACTTATGTTGTAGTTGGCAACCACAAGCAAAGGTGTTACCAGGGACAGAAAAACATGTTCCTTAAACTGTGTGTGTACTCGGGCAACTATTGGAAGATTGTACTTAGCTTTGTTGTTTCAGTCTTGGAGGTTTAATCTCCATAACAACAGAATGCACATGCACACGTTTCTTCAGAGGTGTGCAGAGTAACTATAAAGTTATTAGACCACCTGTCACAAAAAGTGACAGTTGTAATAACTGTTATGGAAAGAAATTTTTATAATTACTATCACGGTACTGTAAATTTAGGGCAGCTGTGGCATTAAACTTATATGTGTGGTGGGCCAATAAATTCAATCGATTTAGTGGGGAATATGACAAGATGGTAACTTCTGGCTGAAAACAAGATTCAGAGGCTTTAATGTCTATGATGAGGTTCATTGTGTAAGAACTAAATATGTCATCATTGTAGATCAGTTAAATAGCAATACAAACTAAAGCAAAAGAAGTAGGAAGTAACAGTAGACTGAACAGACAAAGATAATTAATTTTTTTACAGCAAAGCCACCTTGCTGGTCAAAGTAGGAAAAAAAAAACACAATTAACTAGAAACGCACCCAGTGGAACGCAAACCTCCGCCACAGTTAAGCATTCTTAATTTGGATTAGCACCAAAGAGTAATCTTCGAAGATGCTCGCCTCCTGCATATGCATGAATGTTCCCAGCCATAGCAAAATAAAGGGGGGGGGAAAAAGTAAACTTGCCCTATTTCACAATTATACCCCCCTCTCACCCAAAAAAATAAATGAATAAAAGAAAAAGGAAAAACATTCCCATATTTAGGTCACTCATACTCGGCAATTTGTATTGTGCCTTGATATTGAAAGTGTCTTAGTTACGCTCAAGCATGGTACAGAGTTGGCGATCACGGCTTGATGAAGCCGACAGAACCACATCATCTGCAAAAAGCATAGATGCACTACTGAGGCCACCAAACCGGACCCCCTCTACGCCTCGGCTGCACCTAGAAATTATGTCCATAAAAGTTATGAACAGAATCGGTGACAAAGGGCAGCCTTGGCGGAGTCCAACCCTCACTGGAAACGAGTCCGACTTACTGCCGGCAATGTGTACAAACTCTTACACCGGTCGTACAGGGACTGAACAGCCCATATCAGGTGGTTCGGTACCCCATACTCCCGAAGCACCCCCCACAGGTCTCCACGAGGGACACTGTCGAACGCCTTCTCCAAGTCCACAAAACACATGTAAGACTGGTCGGGCAAACTCCCATGCAGCCTCGAGGACTCTGCCGAGGTTGAAGAGCTGGTCCACTGTTCCACGGCCAGGACGTAAAACCACACTGCTCCTCCTGAATCTGAGATTCAACTTCCCGACGGACCCTCCTCTCCAGCACCCCTGAATAGACCTTACCAGGGAGGCTGAGGAGTGTGATCCCCCTGTAGTTGGAACACACCCTCCGGTCCACTTTCTTAAAAAGGGGGACCACCACCCCAGTCTGCCAATCCAGAGGCACTATATCTAGTCTGAACATCTCAACCTCATACACCAGCTTGGGCTCCTTCCCTGCCAGAGAGGTGACATTCCACGTCCCTAGAGCCAGTTTCTGTAGCCGGGGATCAGATCGCCAAGGTCCCCGTCTTCGGCCACCGCCCAGCTCACACTGCACCCGACCCCTACAGCCCCTCACACAGGCGGTGAAGGGGGACCCACGGTACCCTTTCGGGCTGTGCCCGGCCGGGCCCCATGGGTGCAGCCCCGCTCACCAGGCGCTCGCCTTCGAGCCCCACCTCCAGGCCTGGCTCCAGAGGGGGGCCCTGGTGAGCCGTGTCCGGGAAAGGGAAACCTTGATCCATATAACGTATTCTTCATAGGGGTTTTGGTTTATTTGCTAATAAATTCTTTAAAAATCAGACATGATTTTCTGGATTTGTTTTGTTTTGTTCCTCATTTTGTCTCTCATTGGTATACCTATGATGAAAATTACAGGCCTCTCTCATCTTTTTAAGTGGGAGAACTTGCACAATTGGTGCCTGACTAAATACTTGTTTGCCCCTCTGTAGCTGGACAGCTCTTGTCAATCATCTGCCAAGCAGTGTCGAATCTTGCACAACTTTATCCCATTCATTCTGCCACGGTCGCCGTCTGCCATGAACATCCTTGCAGGTCCTCAGGCACGGCTCCGTGATCCATGATTAACTGCAGGACAACAGTACTGTACAAATGAGCATATATGCAGTAAGTCACAATGTCAGCCATAAGGCTAAACATTGTGATTTTTTTTGTTAATATGTCGCAGCAAGCAGTTGCAGGATGATAATTTAAAATTTGTTCTGATTCGAGTCAGAAAATTCTCATTCTCGATGATCGCTTTCCCACCCCCATTCGAATCCCAATTTGAGTCACCACCCTTTCGTGAACAGCCATAGTTTCAGCTGTGCAAAGTATGATACTAAAAGAGTTTATTGTAATTTCAAAGTCATCTTAAAGCATTACCATTTAAAAATTAACAGTTTACAGATGATTTGATTTCTAAAAAGAAATGCACCAGAAGTGCAGGTGGACACGCACATGCAGCAAAGACTCTCTGTAACGTCCAACAACCCAGGCTAAACTAAACAGACATACAATGCTTGTCTCTGAGTGAAGACATCAGAGCACAAAAACAAATATGCAGTGGATTACTGTATTCACAAAATGTGTCCTTTTAATACAACGCAAACATTGGAGCAGTTGTCGTCTTGTAGCGCCCGGAACCCCCACAGTGGCAGGCGGGGACTTGACTACTTGGTCACGGCTTCCCAACAATTGCCTGACACAATACAGCTGACCCAGTATACTGTACCGTTTTTCAGATTTGAGCCCAAATTCAATGGGTTCATTCTTTATACCGTGTACCACGGTTAAGTGATTTTTGCACTCTCACTAACGAACACATTGTGACAGTGACACAAACCCCGCTAGAATAGGTATAATTGATGGAATCAACAGAGCAAAATAGAAAAATTGGTTCTAAAATGTTCCAATTGAGACACAATGGTGTGCATAACATGAAACCCCATGGACACCCTGGTTCATTTGAGTCCATAGTTCTGTTACCGGAGACAAATTCCTTGCGTGTTTTTGACAAACACTGTACTTGGCAAATAAAGAGGATTCTGATGATCAGTCCATAGGTCCATTATCATTCATTCAAAATATAATGAGTGTACAGGGGAAAAAACAGGGGAGAAAAAAAAAACAAGTCCATTTGAACTGGGACAAAAATCTTTCTTTGACTTTGGCTCCATGTCAGCACATTAAGAGGTTTACGTTGGTCACACTCGCCCAAAGCCTTGTACCCTTAATCCAAGGCCTAGGCTGATCCCAGTGCAACTGCTGTCTGCGTTCCACTTAATAATGCTGAATGACCTGAAAGTTTGTGTGTGGAATAAGGGTTCGCGGAAGAGATGCGCAGAAAGGCTTCCCGCTTCCATCATGGGCTAACTCTGTTTCTAGCTTGTCTATGTGGCAGCATGTCAACCTGTGTCTCCGAAAATAGTTTCCAAATTCCACCTCACACATCATTCCTCCCTGATAGGACACTGGAGAGAAGATGAGGGAACTATTTCTGGAGTGTGAGATAACAGCCTCACTTAAATTTCTGTAAACGGAAACCAAAATAATTGTGCTACATACATAACTGACGCGCTTTATGGGGCGGGGCTGTCATGACTTAAGGCGCATGCATGACACCATTTGGCTTGTTGCTTCTGTCATTTCACAACAAATCTGCATCTTACAAGACACAGCATATAAGTACGCAAAACTGACAGCTTGTTTTCATTCATTTCCTGGTACCTTCGCAAGTGCTTATCAAGTTATGAAAGCTGAACGTTTTTGAAACATTATGAAGGTTGTTTTGTTCAGTACAGCTTCACCTGTCAAGGAGTTAACGCTAGCTGTCGGTTAGAGGATATGAATATAAATTAGTTCTCAGACTTTCCTGTTCCATCTGGGCTGAAACTCCTGTACTTTGCCATCTTTTCAACATGAAAACATTTGAGGAAAATCATGAAAGATAGCCATTGTACGATTGTGTTTCAAACTAGGGATAAAATTTTTGCAAGTTGCTTCGCTGAGGTGTACGTGTACAATAACTAAAAAAAAACTAACCATGTTATATTTTAACATTTTTGTCATTCTTTGAAGCTTAATGTGTATGCATCGTGTTAACATGTTAATTGTTAAATAATGACATGGAAGAGCAATATGATTCGATTCATTGCACATCTCATTCTCATACTTTGGTATTGATATATCGACTTTTGCAAGTGGTGTGGGAGTCATGGCGCTCCACGAATTCAGTGGCTCCTTTGTTTCTACGTCATATTTTCAAGATGGAAAATGGATTTGGTTTCACTAGAGGGTATAGGGCTTTGGTTGCAACTGTGGTTCCCAGTTGGCCCACCCCCCCATTCTTCCCAGCCAACGTATAATGTAGTATTCTTGACTGGAAGTATTCCTGCACGGAGGACTACACAACCCACCCAGTGCACCCCCAACACTTGCTTTAGTCTGTAAAAAATCCTCCCCTAATGCTGATGGGATGAAAAATTGTTGGCCTGACTCCCTGTGGTATTTTTTCCCTATGTTTCTAAATGACCCAGCTTTGGTATGCGTTTGTTTTGACCGCATGGTCAAAATTGTCTGTCTTTTTTTTTTCTTTCATTCTCTTTAAACCAGTTTTGGGCTAATAGTGTTAGTTTTCTGTTATATGAATGGTTCACAATTATGTGTTAACCTTACTTAACCAACACAATAATTCTTTAGATTAAAATGTTTATTACTGATGAAGGTGCAATTGCTTGACAAGAATCTTGAAAAAAACAAAACGGGGATGTTTTTTTAACATGGGTTTATGACTATATTACAATCGCTGTTCACACAGACATTATAAAAATGACTGAAAAACCTTTGTTGATGTCACTATGTAAAACACCCACGTGCTTACACTATTTGGTTTGATGTATGTACGTAATGCGACTCCCCTCATAGAGGTGTCATAAAATACATTTTGTTGGGGAAGGTAATGAACATAACAGCAGTCGTATGGTCTAACAATGTTGTTTTGGTTGCGCCTCTGAGCACTTAATACAGGTGCTCGTCTGCCATTTTCATAACCATTGTCACTGTTTACCTGACAGCGGTAGTGTTTTTTTTTTTTTTCTTTTTTAAATGTCCACTACTTTTTTTGCACCCAAAAACATAATTATCATGAAAACAAACTGAAAGAAACATTTTTAATCTCTTCACTTTAGCCTTCTCAAAGATTCACTTGTTGTAACAGGACGGCCTCATGCAAATAAAGAAATAGTAATTCTGTTTTTCCGTCAGGGAAGAGGAAATATAACAGTCATTGCTCTCATCCTAGCATGGCCGACCTCCTAACCTACTGGTCCAGCCTGCTTATGCGTGGCCATTCTGGCTCAACTCATGATGCGTGCTATTCTGACAGCCATTATCCGGAATTCTATGATATTATGAGTATTTATCTTCTCCAAACAGCAATTGCCAACAGGAGATATGTAATAGTGTCAGATTTGGGGTTCTATAATTGAAGATTGCCCAGTGACAGTTTTTGTTAATATATGTTACATTTTAATATAGTCCCATGAATGTAATTGTTTTTTTGTGTTTTCTGCAGGGCTCCAGAGATTATTTTGGGATTGCCATTTTGTGAAGCCATAGACATGTGGTCCCTAGGCTGTGTGATAGCTGAGCTTTTCCTCGGCTGGCCCCTTTACCCGGGTGCCCTGGAATATGACCAGGTAAGCAACCATATTCGCACGACAGTCTTTCGCTTACACGGACTTTCTTCATACTTTTAAGATATTGTATATTTATTTTATCGTGCATATGATTTTTGGGGGTCCTATATGAGCCTGTATTTTGGAGTCAGATTTTTTGTTTCTGGCTCTTTTGTGGATCTCCCCTCAATTTGGGCACCTTTGCTCTCTGACTCAGAAAGGCAAAGCTAAAAATAGTTGGACTCTCGCCCTTCCTCCCCCATCTTCCATCCAAGCCAACGGTTCACTGTCCATGTCTGGGCAGCATCACGTCCCCCTATTTCCACTTTTCCATTTATTTCCCCCTTTCTTTCCTCTGTCTTTAGTTTTCTTTTCCAGTGTTCATGTAACTTTCCAAACGTGACATTCCACAGTGATTCTTATTTTCCATTCTATGCAGTTTTGAATATTTCCTTCAAGTTTGATTATGCAGAATGTATCTGGAGATGTGATGAGATGGCTTATGGTTAGGACTAAAATGCTATAGTGTTCTGATGGAAAACCCTGTTATTTAAATATCTCTGGAATATTTTTATATTAGAAACAGTAAATGTACCTTCCTTATTGGGTAGGAGAGTGCATTTTTTTTTAAAATTTAGCATTCAGGTGGTATCGGCGAGACTGAGCAGAAATCGGTTTTGCTCCTCTCAGTGGACCCCTGACAGTGTCTTATGGGGACCAGACTGAGTAGGGCTTACGTTGAGCCGCTTTCCCCTGTTCCCTCAAAGCCTGCTGAAAGCCTCTGTGTGCCATACTGCACCCTACTTGAATGATGCTCAGCCTCCCTGCAACCTACACTGACACCCATGAAGTACTTTAATGACCAGCCTTAATTTTTTTATTATCGCCAGGTCAGGGGAAGGAGAAATCACTCAAGAACTCTAAAACGGATTTGACATCACTCAACCAACACAGGTCTCAAAATGAAAATCTCATTTTGGAGTAGCCAGGCAACATGGAATAAAGATGATTTAGGGATATTTAAGGAGCATCCTCACTTCAAGAAGAGACCCCTTGGTGTCTGGTCTCAGATAGGCAGATGAAGCTGGATAGAAAAAGGTTGCCAAAAATAGGAGATGTGAGACTGACTGAAAAGGAAGCGAGATTATAGGTGAGAAGGAACTTGTGAAATACAGACCAGTTTATCAAATGAAACTGAAAAACACGGGAGTCCAAATGCGTCACAGAAATGCTCTTTGTGGCACGAGTGGGCCCTTGATGTAAATATGATTATGTCACAGCACGTGGGACATTGCATTTAACATTCTGCTTCCTTGCATTCTGCTTCCTTGCATTATCTTTGTATTCAAATAGCAGTAGTAAACTTGAAGTTCCGGGTATACTACGGTACTCCATTACACTAGGAAGGATTCTGTATTCGATAGTGACCTATTTACGTTCATGTACAGTGCTCAAAATAAATGAGTGTACAACAGGTATTTTCTATGGCATACTATATTACAAATTACATCCAAAAATGTGTGCTATGGATTGCAACTGACAATTGTCAATGCACACACAAAAAATGTAATTTTTCTAATAGATGAATTAAATATTGCAAAAAATAGTACATGGAGATAAGTCTAGCAAAGCCAAATTTAGGATTAAAACATTCGAACCCAGATATCTAATTGTCATCAAATTCTTAAAATTGGATAAAAGCCTTAAAGTTCAAAAGGCAGGTACTAATTTATGTTGAGCACTGTAGCTTGAAAAGGACACACTGTAAACTGTAGCCCCATGGTGTGATTTAACACCCAAAGGAAGAAGCAGTGAGAAAAATTAGAACAAACAGGCACTCAGCACAGACCTCCGCTAATTAATTTGCAACTACTGTTCCCTTCGGGATTTTGATTTCCCCTTGCCATCCTTTTACCCATTATGCACAACAATTGTCACAACCTGTTCTGAGGGAATTTTATATTTTGGAGAAAAGATTTAAACTAATTTTATTAATACATTTTGAAATAATTCCCACTAACTTTAAACAAATACATTTTACAAATATGCTGTTGAAGGTTGGTGAAGTTGCACATAAACAAACCCACTCCAATTAAAACTATTCATAAAAACAACTAAAATAAAACATCTATACAGTGTTCCCTCGTTTTTCGTGGTTAATCGCGACCAGAACCAGAAAGGTGAAAAACCGCGAAGTAGGGTTTCCCCCCTCCCCGCACCTCCCACCTAGGAATTTTCGTGGTTGTGTATGTGGGTACCAGAATGTTTAAAATATGTAAACAGTATTTATACTTTACATATTTGAGACAAAGATTACAACAGTACACGTATTTACTTAAATCTTTAATTAGAAAACCTTATACAGTAATTAACATTTACTATACACTAATTTTGTCCTGATAATATTAGTGTCCAAACTCACTGTCTTTTCCCTGCAATCAGCAAATGCAGCTTCCATTTTCACAATTCTCTTACGCGGAGTTACCACGTTTCGCTTCCTTATTGAAGGTTATTGAAGCAGTTTTGCGGATGTTTGCGTTCTCTTTCTTTATGTACCACACTGTAGATTCATTCACGCCATAATGGCGTGCCACAAATGCATAACTTCTGCCCTCTTTGATCAAATCTAAAAGTTTCACTTTTTCAGAATCAGAATCATCTTTATTTGCCAAGTTTGTCCAAAAAACACACAAGGAATTTGTCTCCGGTAGTTGGAGCCGCTCTAGTACATTTCTAGTAGCATTTCGCTGATGGTCATCATCTTCTTCCTCTTGGGCGCCCCGGAGGCATTGTAAGGGCTCGCTTAACTAATCAAAAAAATTATCGCTTAAACAAAAAAAGTTATTGCGAACACAACAGCGTGGACGAGACTGGCGGGACACAACAAGGGAAGATGCTGGGTGAGGCTGCGATGATGCGCAGCCAATCAGCTCATGGGATAAATCCACTCGTGCTCTCATTGGTCGATGTCGCGCCGGGAACCAATCACGCGCCTTGTATGAGTGCCCGTACAGTACAGGCATGTGCAGGCATGTACAAAGCCTCTGAGTCAACTAATCTCTTTGTTTGGCATGCAGGGAAAACTTCTCTCGCGCACATCAACATGAAACAACGCGTCTTTCCCCAATATGGCTGCCGATATGGCTGTATTATTATTGTTTTTTTAATGAATATTTTGGAAAAACCTGCAAAGGACGGAAGCCGCAAAACGTGAAGCGCGAAGTGGCGAGGGAACACTACTGTACAAAGTGAATATTGAAATATTAACTTGTGTTAATATACAGGGAATACACAAACTGAAAATAGGATTCTGACTAAAATAAAAAGGCCACAGTGAGGCAGCTGCCTGCTGGTGTGAGGTGTCATCCACTTGCCATGGGGAGCAGGGGGGCTGTCTGGCTAGAGCTATCAAATCCGTACCGTTTTGTACTTATCTTTCTGCACCGGGTCTGGTTCCATCTTATACAGCATATTGTATTTATAACTCAGACTCTCGAACTCCTCTCACTCTCACCTTCCTCATCCTAAATTACACCACCTTTTAGTTCACTTTTAATTTCGGTAGCAAAGCTTGAGAGTCCATGATAGGCTGTCTAGTCTGAAAGGGGTTCAAAGTTGCACAAGTGCTCTAGTTGTGAATATTAAAAGCTTTCTACTTGTCTCAAATAATCCAAAGCATATTTTAGATTAATTGAAGAATCTAAGGGCATTTTTGCAAGTGTATATGGATTCCATGGGCCATACTAAAGTAAATAAAACGACACGAGTTATCTAGTGTTTTTTTTGTTTGTTTGTTTTTTAAATCATCCAACCAAAAAACCACTTATGTTCAAAATTGATCAGTTTACTATTGGTCTATCCCCATATGGGTATGTACAAATGATTGACTAATCTAAAGTGTTAAAAATGGCTTACTCTGATGCAATGTTATTTGCTGAACAAAAAGATTTGTGCCCGACACCAGTATGTTGTCTGCTATGTTAAATAGGGTTTTTACTTTTTTGGTCCTATTTTTAACAGCTTAGATGTCACGGAAAACTTCTAAAATGTATTTTTAAAAACCACTTTTGAATATGCATCTGCCTGCATGCGTCGGCCCGTGTTGTTTCAACACACAACTGACTGAGACAAGCTCTGAGAGACAGGAGTTCTGACTCTTATATTTGGTAGTCAGTGTCTGGTCCATGCAACTTGCACATTTAATACAGTGGTGCCTCAACTTACGAGTGACCTTACTTAAGAGTTTTACTGAAATATGAGCAGTCACTCGGTCAATGTCTTTTTTTTTTTTTTTTTTTTTTTTTTTGTCTGAGGGAAAGCCTTTTGGGAAAGAAGGGAAGGTTTTGCCACCCACACATGCTGGCTATTTTTTGTTATTGTGTGGACTTCTTCATACAGTGCTGCTGAAGAAACGAGAAATATAATTATTGCACTTTGACATGACTGCTCCGTATTGCATGTATTCCTTGCCAGTGTGATCATGATATGAGAGGCATGGAAAAGCATTTTTGTTAACATACTGTACATTGCTGAACAAATTTAGACTTCCACCCAATGTAGGTTTTATGCCACAGCTCCCCTAAAATTAACATAATTGGTAATCACCAAAATCATTTTACATGTTTATGTAATGATTAAAACACCAGTATGTAGAAGCTCTTTAACCCAAATGATGTATTATTGCTACAATGTAGTTATTGTTATCCGTGAATTTTCTAATTTACTGTTTTATAAAAAAAACCCTAAAAGAATCGTAAAGTACATCATGTCAAATTGTAGTTATTATCCTGTACTCTTATTATTGTGTTTGTTTGTGGTTGAGTGTTATTCTTAATTTCTGACTTCTTGGAGAAGCCCAGTGAACGAATTTGGATAAAAAAGGTGTATTCTGTTGGAAAACTCCTCATTCCTGGTCAAAATGGTAAAACCTCAAAAGGTCACTGAAAGTCATAGAGTCCCATTAAAGCACTTTTTTTATACTGGATGGATACTAGAATATAGTGGTCTAATAAATAAGCACTCTATATGTGCTTATTATCACGTGCTGCATAATCTGACATAATTATACAATATTTTATTCTGATTTACTGTACATCTTGAGAATTCACATCAACCAATAAACCAGAAGGCTTTACTTTTATCCAAAACAAATTAATAGGGATGTCCCGATCACATTTTTTTGCACCCGAGTCAAGAGTGTTTTTATTTTTTTAAATGATCCGCCGATACACAAAATAAATAGATGATAAATAAAAATAATAATATAAAACAAATACACAATAAATACATAAAAACAATACATATTTTGCATTTAGCAAATATTAATAATTTTGGTAATACGACTTGACCTGAAAAAGGAAAATTCTATTCTGATTTCATGTCAAACTGTCAAGGGAAAAAAGGATTGTATCTGCTGTTCCTGCTATGCGCGCCTTGGCCTCTTACGGGCAGTGTGGTGCAATGCATGCACGTGCATGCACGGAGCTACATTTTTGCAGTAAAGTAAAAAAGAATAGCACAAAAACGTCATGATAAAACATCAATTAAACTCGTTTTTCCACAGATTAGGAAGAATATATGCCTGTTAGTATTGTTATATTACCTGTCTGTATGTGTTACTATGTGTTACTACCCCTGGGGTGTCATTAAACAGTTTAAAGAACATTCAGGGAGGGCAGAGACTGTGTGTGTGTGTCTTTCAGTCAATTATACGCTAATCTCCATGTTCTTTAAGGTTCAAAGAGCAAAAGTATATGATATTTTTATTCGCTGAACGATTCTACAATGAAATGCTTTCCCCGAAGCTTGTTGGCTATTAGATCACTCACTGTCAAGATTGAACAATGCAAATACAGATGATTTACACCTAAATCTAGGGTTCTTGTAATCTTTTTGCCTTTTTCTATGTGTGCCTTTACACAATTATGTAACTCTCAGCACTGTTTTTATACATTCAAATCCTAGTTTGTTTTATAGCCTTGTTTTTCCTGCCATGAAAAAGACTTTCCCCTCCCATATCATTCTTATTTTGTAAACCACCTCCACTCTACTGATGTTTTTTCAGTTTCTAAAACATGATCCTCAAAAGCTGATCTTGTAGCAATGTTGCATTTAATTTCTGCCATACTGGCATACACAAATAGTGTGACATAATAGGATTTTATCATATTAAGTGTTATAATAGTGCTACAATGATTGACAACGTGTGACAGATCTCTCTCACTCTGTGGCTCTATGCCCCTTTGCAGTTTTGAATCTGTAATGCCTGTTGTCCTTAACACTTGAGTGTGATTGACGTCAGCTAGGCTTCTCAGTGGCTTCCTCTCATAACTCTGTGTGTGTGTGTGTGTGTGTGTGTGTGTGTGCGTGCGTGTGTGTGTGTGTCACACACTCCACCGAAGAGTCATTATTACCAAGCAAGGCAACTGGCATTTAGCGCAGGAGGACCTTGTTATCACAGCTAAGATGCAAAGACCCTGACAACTGTCAGACATCAGCACATGGATATTTGGGTTTAACTGTTTCACATGAACTGCAGTATTCAAGGTCTCTGAGTCAGTGCCCGGACGTAGACAATCTGCACCCAGTGTCTGTGTCTGGATATGAATGTGAATTTTGATGCCTTAATTTTCCGCACTGTAACTGTCAAAAGAATTATGTTTATTCTTGTCACTTTTTCTCTCTTCCTTTCTGCCCAACAAGATTCGCTACATTTCTCAGACACAAGGTTTGCCTGGAGAACATTTACTGAATGCCGGGACGAAGACAACACGTTTCTTTTGCAGAGAGTCTGACTCGCCTTATGCAGTCTGGAGAATAAAGGTGAACAGTTTTTCGACACACAATAAAACCGTGTCACCTCTTTTTCCTGTTTGACTCCACTGACACTCGACAACTAAACATATTCTGTCTCCACAGTCTACAGATGAGCATGAGGCCGAGACGGGGATGAAATCAAAGGAAGCGAGGAAGTACATCTTCAGCTATTTGGATGACATGGTGCATGTATGTTCAACTCTTCTGACTACTAACAGGAAACTTTCAAATAAGTTCAACATCAAATGTTGAGAGGATGTGGTTCTATATTTGCGGAAGTGGAAAGAAAAGCGGAATACACATATTGTTAATGCGGGAGTGACGACACTTGATAATCTGAACTTCTCCACAGTTAGACATTAAACAGACAAAAAAAATCCTCTTTAGGTTTTAGTTATCCTTTACTTGAAGACAGAAAACGCCGACTCAACCACGTGATTGTCCAGGTCGCTTTTATTTTAAACATAAACTGCTGTCAGTAGTTATAATTTCTGGAAATATCTACTGTATTATAATAATATTAAAGTTGCTAAAGTGTACATTTAAAAAATGGTGAGTTGATTTCAATATTTGTGTTCCAGGTGAACCTAGTGATGAATCTGGAAGGCAGCGACTTGCTCGCAGAAAAAGCAGACCGCCGGGAGTTTGTGGGTCTGCTGAAGAAAATGTTGCTCATCGATGCAGAGGAGAGGATCGCCCCCGCTGAAGCGCTCAGTCACCCCTTTGTGACAATGCAACACCTGCTCGACTTCCCTCATAGCAACCAGTGAGTCAACGTGAAACTTCTGCAGATGTGACGACATGTTGCACATCATTTTGATCTCATCCTTTCTTGCACACAGTGTGAAGTCGTCTTTCCATATCATGGATATTTGCTCAACCCGTCCCAACACGTATGAGGGAACCAACAGAAGTAAAGGACCCTTCGTCAGACCTGTGGCCACTCCTGCTGCAGCCACAGTTAACCACCCGTTCAACAAAATGACTGTTGTCCACCCTCAAGTAAGCCATCCTTGCCGTGTTTACATTACAACCTTCTATCCATACTTGTGTCTAATTGTAATCCATTGTTTCTCATTGAAAAAAAGATCATAGTTGTGTTTGGATCACTTGACTATATGAAGATACATTTTCAAGTAGCTTTATCCACTAATGAATGCCACACTCCTCAGGATGGGTGGTGGATGGCCAATATATAACTTGGTTGTTGATGAGTTAAAAAAAAAAAAAAATTCACTGTAAATCGCACTGACTATTAAGGAAAATAAACAGCAGCATTTTGGAATGCTGTGCAGTTATGCTTTCAGCCGTGGATTTTGAAAAGAAAAATGATGACTTTATCAAGAAAATATATTGGAAATGAAGTTAATACAAAGAAAATGTAATGCTATGCTGCAATTGACTGGCGACCAGTTCAGGGTGTACCCCACCTCTCGCTCAGGGCCAGCTGGGATAGGCTCCAGCACGACCGCGACCGTAGTGATGATACGCGCTTCGGAAAATGGATAGATGTAATGCTATGTTCAACATCCTGTCTGAACGTTTAAAAAGCTCCTTACCCTTATTGCCTTCATAAATGCAGACTTGCACAACTCCTGCGATGTAGCTCTGCTGTCATGGCAACAAAATCACGTCATGTTGCTGAGGTCATGGCAACGGTGCAAATCTGTTGTTGCTGAGGAGAAATAAGGAGCTGACCCTTTTTTTGTCAGTGCCACTTCATGATGCAAGTCTCCAAATCTGTGATTCAATAAATGCTATCTGGAAACATAAAAATATGAACATATTTTTTCATGTTTTCAAGTCACAACAGTTTTCTGCTGTATGCAGATGAGCCACTGCTCACGCTGCCCCATTATGGCTGGCCCAAAGCAGAGTACGTTGCTGAGCCCTGAGTCTAAATAAGGTCAAACTGTGAATTACAATTAGTGCGTGGATATGTGTATGCGTCACATGCAGTTGACTTCAATGAACATTCGTGTATATACCACTTATTAGGAGCGAACACTGTTTGCTAACGCATTATAATGTATGCATTCAGCAAAACTCAATACAGCGCTGCTTACGTTTTGAACTTGACATAGTATTTCGGACAGTGTAGTCCAGCCGAAGCTCTACAGTGGCGGATCTTTGCGGAGCCTAGGTGGCAAGTCATGGGCAGAGAAACTCAGTGTGGTGTGGTATTATGTCACAAATTGTGATGTCACAATTCATTGAAATTCAGAACTGCTTGGTCCCAGACACATTTACTTAGTTGTTTAATTTCGCAATTGATGGATGGGCAGGCACTCCACAGACCCAACTGTTTGTATACAAGCAATTAAAAAGTCAATTATTCATACTATGTTCCGTTTAACGCTATTAAGGACTTAAAATGTAGTTCTTGTATCTTCTAACATGTGGCTTAGGGTTAACAATCATGTGCACCCGTGCGGAAGCTGTTGCAGAACAATATAGGCTCAGTTCTTAATGTCCAATAAATGTAAATGATAGCCAGCGTAAGTAGTGAAGCAGAGGCACATGCTTAAGTGGCATGTGCACAAAACTTGTCTCAAAGGCACAATTTAGTCTCCCTTAGATTACATTTAATTCAGATTATCAATATTTCAATTGTTCTTAAAGTTGTAAATACATTTTTGGGTGTGGTTCAATCACTTTTGTTGTTGTTTTTTGTTTTGTTTTAGGCATTAGCACCATCTGCCCCCTCAGTGTTGCACCCTGCAATACCATTACAAACAGGAAGTGGACAATTTGGAGGCAACGATTCATTTCAACAGGCGCTCATTTTATGTCCCCCCACCATTCAAGGTAGGATGTGAACATTTTACACTTATCTACAATACAAATTGTACTGGTGATATAATTTATTTTCGGTTTGTACAAACCCCAATTCCAATGAAGCTGGGATGTTGTGTAAAACATATAAATAAAAACAGAATACAATGATTTGCAAATCCTTTTCAACCTGTATTCAATTGAATACACAATACAAAGACATTTAATGATCAAACTGATGAACGTCATTATTATTATTTTTTTGTGTGTGAAAATATTCTCTTATTTTGAATTTGATGTCTACAACATGTGCCCAAATAGCTGGGACAGGGGCAACAAAAGATGGGAAAGATGAGGAATGGGAAAGGGGGGCCACTTTGTGAACAACTGCATGAGCAAAGAGTCCAAACGTTTAAGAACAACAATTCTCGAGATTCATTTGCAAGGAATTTAGGGATTCCATCATCTGTGGTCCATAATATGATCAAAGGATTCTGGGAGTCTGGAGAAATATCTGCATGTAAGTGGCAAGGCCAAAAACCAATATTGAATACCTGTGACCTTCGAGCCGTCAGGCGGCACTGCATTAAAAACCGACATCATTGTGTAAAGGACATTGCCATGTGGGCTCAGGAAGACTTAAGAAAACTAGGTAACACAGTGGTGAACATGCCCCTGTCCCAGCTTTTTGGGAATGTCAAATTTGGAGGGAATTGGTGGTTTGTACATATCTCTGGTTCCTTTCAATTTCATTTTGTGTCTATAGCGCCCATTCACAACAGTTAAAGGCACTTTGCATATGGAGCAGGTGTAGAACCATGCTCCTCACACTTAAAAAAACAAAAACAAAACAACTCTAACCAAGTGTTCTGTATTTTATCCTTGCAGGAATACCAACCAACACTGTGAAACCAGCTGGCTTCTCTGTTCGAATGGAGGCCTCTGTGCCTCTTGTCACTCAAGCGCCCCCAATCCAGCCCATCCAAATCAGGCCAGGAGTAATCACACAGGTACTGCAGTCCCACATTTATGACATCAGACACAATTAGGCTATAATGTGTCAGTCAGTTGAATTAAATAAAAATTGCGTTTGAAGATGAGCACTCATGGGATAAATGTGGCTTCTTTGAATTATCTACCCTTAAACAGGCTTGGTCGAACCGAGCCCAGCAGATTTTGGTGCCCACTTGGCAGCAGGTGACATCAGTTCCCCCACCGCCAACCACTTTGGCATCTGACACAGTGGCGGGCCCACCGAGAGTGGGTGACTGGGGGTAAGCTAAAGCTGAGCTATGTTAGTCATACTTTCTACTGCGATGCACTCATTTTAAAACAATTTTGATACGTAGTCTCATGCAGTATATAGAGTGAGGGTATCATTAGCTTAAGTTGTTTTGCTCTCGTGTGGGGATTTGATTGCGCTACAACACAGACACAGAAAGCTGTGTCCCTTGAATATTAATGATTGGTGAGTCATATGCGTGTCCTTTGGGACTGAGACCATTTTGTCAGTAATGGTGCTAAAGGCTTTTGGCTCAATGTGCAATGTTCTGTTTTCTTAACGCAGGAAAGTGCGTCCCCATGGTAACCATTACAGCTCCATGATTGCCCACCCTCAGCCATTCTTAACCAACCAAATGACCATGCCCGCCCACCAGCCAATAAATATAGGCATTGCACATGTGGTGTGGCCGCAGCCCGCTGCCAACAAGAGAGCGAAGCCTTGTACCAACAGGTATGCCATGCGAGATGCTTTATTCAGTGTGTGCCTTATGAAATTAAAATGAGCAGATAACGCTGCATTAGATTGAGTAGTGCTGCTACTATTTGGCCCCTCCTATGGTGCTAAATAAGGTAACCAGAATATAAAATACACCTCTCATTCTGCATCATGCAAACTATCATCACATTAATAAAGATGTTAGGTGTATCAATGAAGTTTTTAGTTTATTATCAGTGCTGCTTTTCATGATGTTATGGTGTGTTTTTCCTCCCGCAGAGGCAGCAGCTTTTCCCAAAACACAAACATCCAAACTTTACCATGCCAGTCCCCAAAGATGGCTGATATAGCAAAGAATGTGGAAGAGTCGTCAGAGCAAGATGCTAGGTGCCCTAAAAAGGGGCATGCTGTCGTACAGGAGCAGGAAACGGAGCAGGCCGAAGAAGACGATGACAACTGTTGTAAAGTACAGCCGGACAGCGAGGAGCTTTCGGTTTCGCAAGAGCAGCGGCATGCCATGGTGATCTCTGAACTAACTAGCCCATCTGTCAGTGTCATCAGCATCAGTAGTGATGAAGAGGAGGGCGCACAAAGGCACGCAATGGGCGAGTGAGTACAAACTGCCAGGTACCTTGAGCAAAAAAGAGCTATGGCTCAGTCGTAAATGTCCTTTTCTTTGTCAGATGTAAAGGAAGTGCTGATTGCGAGGCATGTCAGAGCACAGTTAATATGGAGAGAGTCTGTTCCCTCAGTAGCCCCGACAGCACGCTTAGCACCAGCTCCTCGGCCTCCGTGCAGTCCAGCACGTCACCCTGCAAACATCCCAACAGGTATGATCAATACAGGCTGTCACAACAAAGGCTCAAGTATCAGGGTTTGGCATTAGTCAACACAACAAAGTGTTGTCAGTCACGTTTTTCCTCTTCTCGCCAACAGTATGTTTGATGATGAACAGGAGAGTGGGTGCGACACAGTGGACATCTCACCTGCTTCCAACGGCAATAACAACAGTCCCTTCCCCGACCGGTGTTACATCGCAAACAGCAATCAGAACTGCAAGCCTCGTGTTACACGCGTTGCCCTGGAAACCGAGCCCAGCAAGCCAGCCGTGCGTACGGCTGCAGTGCCTCCAATGAGGGTACAGAACAACAACACTGGCGTCAGTGAAACACCTGGCAACACAGGTAATGCTGACCACATATAGCACAATAACTAATGCATCAGTAAATATTTTAATATTCCTTGTAGCACTGAATCATGTGATCTCTGTTAATATAGCAAAGTGAGTAATAAACCCTGAATTACTTACTTAGCTACACAGGAGAGCAGCGAGTGCTAGGTCATGATAGCTCAAAAGTCTAGTCACCACTGCTGCTGTCTGCTCTACAGGTCACATGGCCTGGGATTACGCCATCTTAGTCGGCCACAGAGGTTCTCCCAGGTGATTATGGGTGACCTGACTTGATTTATCTGAGCCCATCTCTGGAATGGATATTTATTTTCTGCCGATAGTCTAATTCCAAACTGACACAGCTCGCCTGTGTATCTGTGTGAGTGTGAGCTTCATAAAGCTACACATGGCATGTGGAATTTGCTTTGAATGAAATATTCAAAACATGGATGCCTTCCAGTAAACACGCTTCCTGGCTTATCATCAACACAAAAGTTTGAATATTTAATTCATTCTGTTGTAAAAGAGGATTTGCACACGCCATGAGTAGGGTTTATAACAGCTGTGGCCAGTGGGACATCAATGTCTTTTGACTGACTGACTTTATTTAACACCCCCCCCCCCCCCCCCCGCCCAACCCTCCCTACACACACACACACACACTATTTTTACATTTTAAAGGGTTAGGGCAGGTTGCTATATAAATCCTTCACAGAAATCATTCAGTCATATCACATTTCATGTCAAAGTCATGTCTCACCTCCAAACAGCAACTGCGGCCGTACATAAAAGGGCACATTTTGCTCTTCCAGGGCTACCAGCTATTTTTATAGCTCATGATCTGGCCTCACTATAAGCTCTATGAAAGAGCTTAGTTACCAGTTCCTCTTTGATCCCGCAAACACGTCTATTTATAATCATAGAGCTCACATTCAGAGGTCCGATGCTGCCACGATGAAAATTTGGAGCTGATCAAACTTCTAAAATAGCAGACAACTGATAAAGCCTGCTGCCACAATTGTTGTTTAAAGTTATCTACTTTTAGCAATTACATGGTTTTGCTCTTTTTGTTCTTCATTTATCCAAGATATGAATATCGTCCTCATCTGTTTGTTTCTCCCTCGCTTCTTGAGCAGTTTTGGAGTCTTCATACCAGCCCAAAGGGAGAGGCCCTTCTGGGCGGCATCATCACCACTCCACTCCTCTTCTCAACCGTTCCCAAAAGATCACCCCTTCATTCCAGCCCCAGCAGCAGCAGCAACAACCCATTGGCTTTGGGCAGGTGAGAACTTGCGGCGTCATGCGTCCAATATTACACTGTCACACCCTCATGCACGCATGCCAGTAAAGGTGTTGTTTGACTGCTGGATATTTCCCAGAATAAGGATGAGTAAAGAAAAACAAGTTTGACTTAATATAACAGAAATGTAACATAGATCAGTGATTGTCCAAATGTGGTACAAGTGCCACTAGTGGTATGCAAAAGAATCACTGAGTTAAATACAGATTCAATTTACATTTACAAGATAAGAAAGAAGATAAGATCACAAATTTTAGAAATAAGTTTGTGGTCATGTGTATAGACTGTTAAGACATTTTGAAGTGTATTTTATTTTACTTTTCAAGTACAGTTCATTTTTTAAGTACAGTTCAGTTGTATTTAACCTAAGTACAGTGCAATAGATTTACATTTAATCTTGAACTTTTATGTGCAATACATTTTAACTGAATAAGTATTGAAGTACATTTTTTTTTTAATTTCCCAATATTTAAGCACAGTGGTAATGTTCAAATTGCATAATGTTAAAGTGGCTTACACCTTATAATAATAAACTTCTGCATTTTTTGATGATCACTTAGGCCAACTACTTCATTGAATTTTAATGCTGGTACTTGGAGAGGTAAATATGATTTGAGGTGGTACTTTGCGTTTTGAGACCCACTAATTAGATGATGCCTACTGGTGTGCACTTGGCCATGTTTAGTCCTTCTTTGCATTCTATTTCGCTCCTTGCAATGTAAAACCTTGGGCACAGCCCCATCTAGTGGCAAACAAAGGCACGACGTGTTGTTGAAACCTGATCCGTATTTCCACCAGGTCCAACATTTCACTTCCTGCCACCAGGAATGGAACGGCAACTTTGCCCACCGCAGACCGCAGGCCTTCATCCCTCCCACCATACACGGGCCTGCATTCACCCTGTCCCACAGCAGTCCGAACCACTCTGCAGGCCATCCCCACCTTGGGGGGCACCCGCACTCCCAACCCACCTTGTTGTCCTATCCCCCGTCTGGTCCTCTGGTCACGGCTGCGCCCGTGGCCCACCTCTTGGCCTCCCCTGGTGCCACGCGTCCCGTCCTTCAGCCCGCGTACAGCATCTCTCACCCAGCAGGCATCGTGCATCAGGTCACAGTGGGCATCAACCGGCTTTTGCCCTCCCCCACCTTGCATCCCCAAGGCCAATTCAAGCCCCTCTTCCCCCCGCATTCCTACATTGCCTCGCCGGCATACGCCAGTTTCCCACTCAGCCCCACCAAAATAAACCAGTACCCCTACATCTGAGCATGGGTGCCCAGGTACTCTTTTCACTACCGAGGGCTAAGTGCACGGGGCAAATTCTGTCTTAATCCACAAGCAACATGGTTTTTCATTTCCAAAAACCATGGCACAACCACAGAGAATGCAAGCTATTTTTTGAATCATGTCAACTTGGGTGTAATTGAACTTCAAGCTTTAAAAAAAAAAAAAAAAAAAAAAAAAAAAAACACGTTTTGAGATTTGGGCAAAAAATCTGAAGGAAATAATGTATGAATGATTGAATGAATGAGTAGTTAAAGTCACACTTAATGTGTTTTGCACATTTGATATACCTTTGCATTGGATCTTTTACGAATACTCCTCAAAACAGGTAAATAATTGGGGTGTTGTTGAATAGTTTGACGTTGCACCCCCGATCCCAGCTATTTTTCTATATTGCCTTCTTACATGAGCAAGACACATCCGCATTTGTAAAGCCATCCCAGTCTCTAGCTCTAGATTGCCAGATGTCGTCTACAGTGTATGTTGTACCGCGTTCCGAGTATTTGTACTTTTTCAATGTCTTTCGGTGTTCGCAATGTCAAAAGTCAATTAAGCGATTTAAATATGGTCGTTCCTCACGCTGCATGTGGTCTTGCATGAGCAAAAGTGTAAGCTGAACGATGCATAGACGTTGCTCTTATCGTTTGTGTCACAAGACTCGCTGCATTGTATAACTGTCCCCAGCCATAGTGCCTTACATATTGTTAATGTTACTACTTATATATGACTATATACAAGACTATTAATGTACTGGACTGCAGCACTTGAAATTCCAATCGCTCGATGCATCCTATGTGTGAGTATATTTATATGCACATAGCCTGCATGGATGTGATGTATCGCAGATAGCGGTGCTTATACTTTGGAGTCGGTGTATATTTCAGTGTGTCGTAAGTTCCTTTTCCGTTCATGCAAGAAAAACAGCATGCTGTGCTGTTGCGAATGCTTTGCTGTTTGATTATGACAAAAAAACAACTTTTGTTTGTCCGAATGATCTAGTGTACAAAGTGCAAGTACTGAGTATTGCTTCATATTTGATAATCACTTTCTACTTAGTGAAACTCTTATTACTAACAGTATTTGTACTGTTTGACAAAACTGCAATACAATCTAAATAGTCGTCTTTCCCTCCCCACCCTTCTCCGTATTTTCATTTTGAGTGTTTTCACTTTGTTTCTTCGATGTTTAGACGTGTGTGGGCATGGCTTTGACGAGGTAAGGAAAACAATGCAAATAATTCACGGTATGGATTTTTCTAAGCCTGAGCAAACCATGCAGTGTTCGATATAGACACATATATGGAAATATATTATAGAGATAGAGTATTTAGTACAAATGCTTGATGAGGTGTGAGTTAATCGTGTGCAATTCCCTCATTTATGCATGTGTGACAAAGTTAACTTTGCCCTTTACATTTGTTGATGGCTAAAGGCTTCTCGGTGTCGACTGCTTCTTTTAAACATTCCGTCAGGGAGGATATATATACATATATAAATATATATATGGTGGGAGCAGGTGTCACCAGTCTATATACCATATATCTATATATGTAGATATTCTGTGTGTGTTTTTGTGTTTCGTTAGTTATTTGTGTATATTTTTTTGTCTTTAATTTCAAATGAAGTTGCTTGGCAGCACCAAAGACTGTAATTCATTTCCTGAGAAAGGTAGCTACTCTGTTTATTGTAAACCTTAGAACGTAGTAGTAAAATGGGGGTGGATTAAAAAAACAACAAACAAACATGTTTTTAAAAACGGCCGAGGTTTTGTCTAGCTTATTGGGCAATTAATGAGTCGTATCATTTCTTTCTTGAATGTATCATAGATGAGCTGCTAAATGATGATTGCCACTTCCATAGCTGTGAAATTAGGGGAGTTGTCTGAGTTTGAACCTAGCGTTACAATGTTTTTTTTTTCTTTCTTTCGTTTTTGTGTGTGTGTGTAGGTCCCTAATTATCTAAAATAGAAGTGGTTTTGATTAGTTTTTTCGTGTTCCTATTTGGAGTGTCATTGTAACTACTGTATTGCTGATAATGAACACTAGTTGCATTTGTTGTTTTTCAGGGTGTGCGTGCGCGTGTGTTTTTGCATCAGTATTTTATTCAACTCGACCTATCCTTCGGGCTCATCACTGCATATAAATGATGTATCGATGTGTAACTTAATTTTTGTATGTTTTAATATTGACGTTTCGTACACATTTAAAAACTGTAGCTTGCAGTATCAATTTAACTTGTACGTTAACAATATTCTACCAGTGCAGGAGTCCCATGAGAGGGCAGATTAAAAACAGCATTGTGCATGTTAAAATTGTCACTTATAGTCACCACAAAGGAAGGCGGATTAGAATACGTGCCCAAATATGAATGATTTTCATCCCCATGAACTGATTTGACCTAGTATTTATGATTAAAATGTTTTTATCTGTTCAATGTTATAAGAATATCAGCTTTGCCTTGCGTTCTGATCGCTGCCCCCGCTCGTCTCAATGTTTTTAATTGGAAAGCGGCTGTTGTCTTGTGGTCCTGATTGAAACTGAAGCAGTGTGAGCAGCACTGTGTATGTGCCTTGAGATTCAGAACATTCGAGGTGGTCATTGCTCAATGCGTATTGAAGGAGGAAGGCCTAGAATCCATTAAGTCTATTAGTACTCCATATCCGGACCAATACTGGGACACTTTCAGGAAGTGAAAATGGCAGAAAATATGGCGTTGGCCCACCCCATTTGCCTGGCTCACATTCACTAGCCTCTTTTACACAGAGATAATGGCCACATCAGAGCTGTAACAGAAAACAATAACTGAGTTTTATTTATCAAGCTCTTAAAAAATCGCAACTGAAATTAAGTGCTGTACATGAATAAAAATCGCACATAAATAATTAATTTCCTTTTTTTAACCAGGTAATGAAATTGAGAGCAGTTTCTCATTTACAATGCTGACCTGGAGGCCATTTAGGGTTCAGTGTCTTGCACAAGGATACTTCGACAGCGGCTAGTGAGAGCCAGGATTTGAACTGCCGACCCCTTTGGTCAGTGGACGACCCTCAAGCAAACATAAAACTCTTGAACATAACAGTAACAAAAATAATCAAAATAAGGGCTAAATTGTCAGGCTGCGTTGATCCCCATGGAATTAAATGGATTTTTTAAAATGGACAGCGGTGGCGCTAGTCTAATGTGCACCAGGGGATCATTCCATAATTTGGCACCAGTGACCGAAAAAGCCCTATTCCTTCTGAGCTTCCACTTCGACTTTGGTACCTCCAGGAGCAGATGGTCATCTGACCTGAGGCACCGGGCAGGAGTGAAGGGATGGAGCAGCTCGGAGAGACCATTTTGCAATTGGAGAACAAATAGCACAATCTTAAAATTAACTCTTAGGTGTGCAGGCAGCCAGTGGAGTTTGGCCAGAATAGGAGTCATGTGCTCCCTCTTACGTGTTCCAGTTAAGGGGCGAGCGGCAGCATTTTGAGCCAACTGGAGATGTTTGAGGGAGGACTGGCTGACTCCAAAGTAAAGTGCATTACAGTTATCCAGCTGAGGTGTGATGCAGGCATGGCTTCCTGTTTCAGAGTACTGCTGTGTAAGAAAAGGCTTCACCTTTGCCAGCTGCTTGAGGTGAAAAAACTGCTCCGAGTTGCCGATCTAATTGAAAATCCCGGATACAAGCGGCCAAAATGAGTTTCCTCCGCAGGGTGTCCGGGCTCTCCCTTAGGGAGAGGGTGAGAAGCTCGGTCATCCAGGAGGGGCTCAGTAGAGCCGCTGCTCCTTCCCTGTGACGTGGCATCCCACAGATGTATGCATCATCCATAGATGATTGATGACATCAGCGCCAGCAAGGCCATTTGGTCTCCCCGTTGCATTTTAGCAACTTTGAAAATTGTGTAAAAGAGGCTACTGTTGAGTGTGTGATGAGGTTCAGGTCAGGTATCTGGCATTCTTCCAGGCCAAAGCCCAGGACATTGCTTTGTGCGTCGCTAATGGAAAGAGCCCCCATCTGTTCCTAATGAAGAAAAAAAAAAATGTAATTGTCTAAATGTCTTGGTAAAACGAGTTAAGAGTTAGAGGGAACTAAGGGGTCTTGTCTAACCCCAATTGTTGACTGATTATCAGGAGGTGTGTCCCAAGACTTTACTCCGTAGAGATGAGTGTTCAAAGTGTCTTACTGACCAGAAAATAAAGAAACCCAAGATAAGACTTCATCCTGTTCTCTGATCAGCTTGTAGAAATATCAGAGGATGGTGCATAGTGGTGGATTGTACTAATAATAATACACTTAATGATGATGATAATAATAATAATGTCACACGTCTTTGGATCATCACTCTGGCTTGAAACAGCAGATGCAATACTTTAAACATTTTTGCCGTTATTGCACCACACAAGTGTTCTTAGATGATCTGTACTTTACATGACCTTGGATGTGCGTTGCTTTGTTTTCGTCAAGCACCCAGAGCACATTTGGTAACACTGGCTTTGAAGAATCATGAACTTCTCTTCTTGCATGTTGATTTTTCTCTTGCGCGATATGTTTCAACACTTATATGGTTATTTTCTCTTTATTTGTTACTGATTATATTCTAGTATAATTTTGGACGAGAGAGCTTTCGAAAACAAGACGTGAACTTTGCAGATGATTACTGCTTGAAAAAGTTTGCCAATAATGCGCATGGGAAATGTAATGCGTGTTGTGGTTCCTCCCAAAGTATTCACCAGCAAAGTGACACAAAAGGAGACGAAAGCTATTGTTTTCAATTCTACACCTCACCAACACCTTGCTTTACAGAAATATTATTTTTCCTTTGGAGGATTTGTGTAACATTTAACAGATAAAACAGTTTCTAAACTATGATAGTAATGATTTTATGAATTATGACAAAAAACAAAAATCCTCTGCTGCGGTTTTATCCTTTAGCGCTGTTAATTCAGGGTCTGTATTAATCTCAATGGGCTATTGTGTTACTGTTTGATTTGATCTGATCTCTATTTTGTTCTAGCTTGTGTTCATCTATTTCTGCAGAGTTAATTCATGCTGCAAGTTATGGAATTATCGGTCTAGATGGCTCATCAAATACACATGATTATGAAATCTGAGCTATTACTGTTTAAACACCTGTAGATTATTTTGTGGCTTTGTTTTTTTTTTTCATTTGTTTTGCTTTTTTTATTTGTTTGTGCTACACTAGTTTGCCATGTAGCAATTGCACTGTGCAATATTTACAGTATGAGGACTGGGAAACTAATTATGGATGTGATGTCTCTTTACAGTTTGCGTTAGTGTTTCCTCTCTAGTTCTCAGTGATTTAGGTGTGACCAAGCCTTCTCTACTTAGTCACATTAAGCGGGTTTTCCAGGTGACTCTTTTGGTGAGTGTCGAAGTAAGACTTATAAATGGTGTATTATTGTTAAGATTCACTTTGAATTAAAAAAAATCGATTGACTCAGTTCTGTCTGCTTGATCATTCATTTTGGTTTGACTGTTCAGTCATGGCCAAACGTTTTGCCAATGAGTCACATTTTCTGTTTCACTAACTTTACCACTGTAGCAATTTTAAAGACAATTTTAATGTTTCCATTGCACAGTGGAACCACAAAAGTTTTAAACTATTTTTACCCCAGAATAAAAACAAAACCAAAAACAAACAAAAGAAAAACTTTGATGTAATGTATGGTGCCTGCAAATGTTGAGACATAAGTTTTTTTTTTTGCAATTTTTTTTTGTGTGACACATTACAATTATTAATTCCAACAATACCTATAAAACTCAACTAGGTGACAATATCATAATCCAAACCCTCCTGTTCCCTCTTCCGTCGTCTTTCAGACATCTTAAAAAGGGTGAGCAGTTTTACTTTATTTTCATTTTACTTAGTTTTATTTTTCCGTGGTTAACTTTTCTTAGCTAGATATTAGTTGTGAATTTTTACATTGCCTCCACTGTACTGTCAATAAAGGTTTTATGAAGATGACAGTAAGAACCTGAAAATTAATTCATTCACTTTGCATGTGAATGCAGGTGCATCTCAATAAATATGAATACGTGGAAAACGTTATTTCCGTACTTCAGTTCACAAAATTCACCTTCTCAATAATTTTTTTTTTATTTTTTTAACAAGTGAGGTGTTTAAGTTAGGTTCTGTCTTTTGAAAAGTATTTTCCTGTTTTCAATGAATTATGTAATTAGTTTTACTTTTTAATTTGAACTACAAAAATCAATTAACATTGCAATGATATTAAAAAAAATTTGAGAGGCGCCTGCATGTAACGAAGGTCGTTGTTGTGTAACATCAAAACTGAAGTGACATTAATGAAACACATTTGGGTAACTGATAAAACTTCTGACCTCACCTTGATACAACAGTCACATAACTTTACAGCTCCAAAAACTGTAATCCAAAAATTCCCAAGAACTAATTTTAGTCCATGAGATTGCCTGCCAGAGATTTACAATTTGCGATTCTTATCTGGAAAGAAACTGTATGCTTTAACACAGTGACATGGCTTCTTGCAATCAGATAATTTTGATTTGTGTCTAAACCATCATCTGATGTGACATAAAAATTATTAACAGACATCAACAACAAAAAAAGATGGAAAAACACAGCTTTAACAATTGGCCGTGCAAGCGCTCTTATGTTGTTGAACGCTAGGTCTCTTTTCCCCCTTTTTGTGCTATCGGTCCAGGTATTTATTTTTTTTAAATTATTTTTTATGTCTTCGTGTTTTTATCTTGTTTATGCCAAGACTGGTAAGAAACCAATAAAGATACGACATGCATTTTTTTTTTTTTTTTTTTTTTTAATCTTGCAGCATACATGTTTTATTAGTGTGTATTAATGAGAATTTATACTACATGCATCCCCTTCCACCCTAAAACCCGGGAGTCCTCGCATCCATACATAGAGCAGTTTTGGCTGAAAACACTTACGCAGCACTGATTCTGGGCCAGACCAGTACTGAAGATTGGGTCGCAGTAGTTACTGATATGTTGGGCTAGCATCAGGCAGCCAACCTTATTCAAGTGCAGAAAGGTGCTCAGCCCACACCACCCCCAAGCTAGGCAAACCCCTAGGACACAGAGGCCAAGGAGGTAATGAGACCCCAGCAACGAGGAACCGCCAGATGCCCAGAAAGTCACCCCATCAGGTGCAGCCAATGCACTAAGGCAGACCGCATGGGTGCTGGCGCTGGGTGTGTAAGCCCCAAGGAACTGCCAGAACCCCCACCCACCACAGTTCCCGCCCATCCTGGTCAGCCATGCCCCAGAGGACCCTGGGCAACCCCAAAGCACTACCCATCTACCTAAAGACCCGAGGGCCACTACCGCACAACACGCAAAGATAACGAGCAGGCGCTGGGAGGCGGGGGGACGGGGCAGTCCCAGCGCACATTATCCATACCACCATTCCCAATGAGGGCCAGGCCCCATAAGCACACAAAACCTAGACTAGTGAGGAGACGAACCACCTGTGTGATAAATGTACTTTCTGTCCGGTCACCCCTACCAAGTCCCAGATTGGCAGAAATGACCTTCAGGAATCTTCCTGTGAGTGCACCATAAAAAATGTATGTGCATGATGAATGAATGCACTCAAATTGGGGGGGAGGGGTAGTGCCTCATGGAGGGCCACGGCACACTCCTGCACTGCAGACTCCCCCGCGACAACCACCACTAACCAACCCCCCAAACCTCAAGTGAAACCGAATCTGTGTTTTTGTCCCCACTGAGAAAATTGTGTGCGCTAACTTGTGAATTGCGTTAAGAGGACGAAGTCTGTGGAGCCCAGCCAGACAAGGAGGTAGGCAGGAGCAACCAGGACAAAATCAGTCCCCGGTCATCCCGCCAGAGAGCCCTGGGTGCATCACGCCATGACCCAATGGTCCCCCAGTTAGCATGGGAGAGGTGGGATGGTCACCCATAGACACAAGTGGGTGCAGCCAGACCAGGCAGAGCTGGGACCACAGCTGGCGCATGGCACGCGATCACCACACCAACCGTCCAGGCCCCCCAGCAGCCAACCCCCAAATGGCAAACTCAAGCCATGCAGCCCCAAGGGCACCCCACAGGGCAGGTGCCGTCCGCCCCCATGCTCCCTCGGTCGCGGGAATGCCCCTGTCCCCGGTCCAGGTATTTTTCACCAGTTTGAAAAACACTTAATTTTTTGGGTGATTTTGTAAATGTACATGATAGCTTGTTTATGGACCTTAAACAATTGTACTACTCAAACAAATACACAATGGTGACATGGCACAGGTACAGTATATACTGTAGTAACTGCACATTTTATTGCATGTATTCTTTTATACTCAGTAAAATTTCGTCCCTTTTCTATACTGCATATCCTCATCAGGGTTACGAGAGTGCTGGAGCCTATCCCAGCTGACTTCGGACGGGGGTACACCCCGGACGGACTGGACGCCAGCCAATCGAAGGGCACATCGAGACAAACGAGCATTCATACTCACATTCACACATAAGGACAATTTAGAGTATTCAATGAACCTAACATTCATGTTTTTGTAATGTGCTCCCCACGCAAGCATGGGGAGCACATGCAAAATCCACATAGAAAGGCCGGAGCCATACGAACCCACGACTAACCATGCAGTTGGCCACTGTGCAGCCTCAGAATGATTAGTTTTTTTCAAATTTAGTATTGGGAGTATATGTAAATAATAATAAACTATAGCTAATTAGTCTGAATATGTCTAATCTCCATCTCCTGTTGCCTAAGAGTATTTCCCAACATTTATTAAGCCATGGCACATATTTGACATAGAAGAACTCACCTCACAGCCCATGAACAAACAAAAATGTCACAAAAAATATAAATACTAAAATTTCAATAATCGTGTCTCAATTTACTCACAAATTTACTTTCTCAATATGAAACTTAGGCCTGCTCTGTTTAGTTGAACACAAAGCCATTATTCTATTGAATGGCAACCGGTGGATACACAGGCCAATTGTACCTTCTACCATCTACTGGAAGAGTATTTAATTGTTCTGCCTGTGACTATATGTCACTGGCATCGATAACTGTCGATGAACAAAGATATTGGGCCCTGCCCCAAATAACAAAAATGTACAATTGACTCCCCCGCAAAACGTTTTATACAATATTATTATTGCTTATAGATGCCAGAAGATGGCGGGAAAGGACTAGTTTTGTCTAAATGGAGGCCCGCAACTCACTGCACCACCAGGATGCCGCCAGATGGCTCAAAAACAATACTGTTATTGCATGAAAAACAGCAAATATGTGAATTTTGCTGTGACTAACGGAGGATAGCCCCCCCCCCCCCCCCCCAAAAAAAAAAATCCCATATGAATATGTATCTTTGTTCATCTATCTATGCCAACAACGTATAGTGACAGGCAGAACAATTGAATACTCCTCCATATTTGATATAAATTGATCATATTTTCGGACCAGTTCAATGAATTTGGATAATTTCCTTCACCTGATGATCTGGCACGGCATCGTGATTGGGAATTGGCCCAAGATGACCCCGACATGTTTTTGTTTGTAAAACCGCAGAGTGCTTGAAGACGTGATAAGGCTAAATGCTGCAGTGTCAGCGCCGCGCTCTTTGTTTTCTGGCGCTATCCTGACCTCGTGTGGACAAAAACAGGTATAACGGCCACATTATGTTATTCAGAGAGAATTAGATGATCGAGTCCGTGCAGATTTGTTAAAGCTCCTATAGACTGCTCACAATTTCGATTTGTCAAAAATAGGAATTCATCGATTTATTAGCAGGAAGTATGAACACCGGGAGTTGCAGCCATAATTGTAACCTTTTGGCGATGTGCGCGCGCCCTGCGCCACCCGCCGGTGATGATGATGATGATGATGCTCATGATGATGATGATGGTGATGATGATGATGGGTGGACCGAGCGGAGGTGGACCGGTAGGGCTCATTTCTTCATCTGGCTTCAACGCAGCGTCAGTCACCCCGAATAAGCCCTTGCACCCTGCTACCCCCTCCCTCCTCTCTGCAGCCCTGGCCACAAGACCGGATCACGAGCCCGCCGAAGCCTGACCCGATGTGTTATTTACGCGCCAAACTTCAGCAACTCATCCACCGGATATGGCTGCCGGTCTGAGGAAGCGTGCGCCGGGGGCAGCCCGGGGAGCGGACCCTGCTCCGGCGAGGGATGCTGGAGGAGGAGGAGGAGGAGGAGGAGGAGGAGAAGAGGTGATGCGTGCAAGAAGAAGGAGAAGGAGAAGGAGAAGAGGGCTGGGAATGCATGCAAAGTGTACGCTGTCTGCGGGGATGTTTTTACTCCTGCTCCGGTGTTCTTTGGCCGCAGAGGGTAAGAGATTAAAAAACAAAAACAACACATGCAGATGGATACATCTTCACTATGCGCCTCCTTCAATCTCCTTGCACTGTGTGTGTGTGTGTGTGTGTGTGTGTGAGTGTTGTGTTTCACACGGCATTGTTGTGCACACTATTTGCTGCAGGCTGTACGACTCAGTGGATGAATCTGGGCTCACCTGAATTTAAAATGCTCCGTGCCCATTGTTTCTACGCTCCGTGTCACTTCATTAGGAAAACCTGCACTGATCTAGTGAGATGCAATTTGAGAGTTCTGCACATGTTTATAATGGTTGCAGGGGTGTAGAATTGCACTTCGTCACACTGAGAGGCTGGGAGTAGTCACTTGTCTTTCTCTTCTCGAACCAAAATATTAGAATCGGCTCTCTGTGTGATGCAGTGCAGCAGTCAACAATATTTTTAGTTTAGTATTGGAGTTGGCAGTGGTGCAAAACTGCGTTGCAAACTATGGAGAGCTGGTTGTAATATTTTGCTTAGTGATCATTTTCGAGCAATAGATAGGGAATGTTTTTCCTATCAGGGGCCATTTTAGTTTAAAGTCATCTTGAGGCACATATAAAATTCATGACAGAATGTAACCAATAATGAGAAAATGTTTTACAAGCATCCATCCATCCATTTTCGATACTGCTTGCCCTCATAAGGTCACGACTCACGAGTGAACTGGAGCCTATCCCAGCTGACTTTGGGCGAGAGGCAGGCTACATCCTGGATTGGTTACCAGTCAATCGAGCGATTCTTTATGATAAGAGTTTAATTCGGTCCGCATCTCAAATCATCTTTCGCCATTGAAATGAACGGAAACACCATTAATCCGTTCAGTCTCCCCCTGAAAAACAAAAGAAATTGTGTTTTAAGTAAAAATAGCACTATTGTCCTTTATAAAAAATATAGCGTAATAACAATGAAATATAATGTAAAGAATAAAACAGTTTGTGCATCCTAGTGTGATGCCACAATCCAATTTATTGTGCAGCCTCTTCTGGTGTGTCCGCCATAACCACCAGGTGGGAGTATAATACAGTCATGCAGACTAGTGTTGCCACAATACCAAAATTCTGACTACGATACTATTCCTGCGTTAAATAACTCAATACCAGTACTGCAATAGTACCACGACAAAAATTTAAAACATCAGTGAAAGCAGTGGAATGAAAACTGACAAAACAGCTTCAAATTCTTTTTAGTTTTATTAATACTAATAAAAAAGGATATCCCTGACAAACATTTCATTCTCAGGACATTGAATCAATCGCAGCTGGACTGTTGTGGTCGTCTGAGAAGACGTTTCGCCTCTCAGGCGAATCGCAGGCTTCAGCGGTTCATGCAACAAGGTTTAGTTAGGACTGACTAGCCTGAGTTGGTGTGGAGAAACTCAACTATTTATGCTCCAAGTTAGAGCACCGCCCCAAACCACAAATGGTACAAAGCACAGTCATTAGGATGCCTGGCAGAGAGTCAACAAGAGTCGTTAGTGGAAACTCTCTCAATTTGCGGTTCAGTTGTAAAATGGTAGTCGAGCTACCTCACGACCCAAGGAGGCTGTATTTTTGTGTTATTTGTTGGAGACAATTATTGAGTTTTTTTTGGAATGGATGAAATGACGGCATTGTAAGTGGTTGTGCCACTGACAGTTACAGTATGTCAAATGTGCAATATGCATATTAACTGGGGGGGCTGGCAGTGAATGATTTAAGGCATTTCCCACTTGTCGGCAGACTGGCAGCCAGATCGAGTTAAGACTCAGAGTAGGAGAGCTGTCGTGTTCTATTATTATCATATATATATATATATATATATATATATATATATATATATGTATTTTTTAAATACAGGCAGCCTACTAAAAAAATTGGTATCGTTCCATTTTTGACAGTGAAAAATCGAAGTCCTTCCATTGCAAGGAAACCAATGTGAAATTGACGACGGCTGGATGTTGTGAAGTTTACTGTCGCCATCTAGCTGTGGGGGTGTGAACCACACTTGTATCTCAAAGTATCTCAAGACAGCAATTCTGCTAAGTAACGCATGGCATGGCACGCTAAGCATGTATTTTGGAAAAGTCGTAGCAATTCACATTCACACCTATAAGGAGTTTAGCATCTTCAATTAATATAACATGCAAGTTTGTGAGGATGCGAGCATGGGGAGAGCATTCAAACACCATACTGGAGATGCAGAACCCCAGGATTGTGAGGCAGATGTGTTACCCACTAGTCTGCTGAAATACCGAATTGCATCGCCGGCCATATATGGCCCACACTCTGTTGGTTCTCCACCTATTTACCCTATCAGAAGTATCTAATGCAGTTTTCCACCATTACAAACTATAACCACAGTAGTAAACACATGTTAATTAACACATTCTAAGCTTTCTCAAAGCTCTTTGTGGAGATGTACCTAATGAAGTGGCCGGTGAGTATATGGTCCTCTTTTGTCATACTCACGACACAAACCCTCATTTCCTCCGTCCACTCTCATTACAAGCTCTACTTTGCTTTACTGTCAACTTTTTAAAAATTGCTTGAAAATCCTCTTTTTTTTTAAATTTTATTTTATTTTTTTAGAAATATTTCCGTTAACTATGATCATTGTCTGTAATAGGCTGAAGGGAGTTATTCTGGGAATTCAAAGCAGTGCAGTCGCATCTGGGTCAGCACTAATGACACACACAATGTTGCCCAGAGTAGGTTTATATCTGGGGTCAAGGTTGGCTGTAAAAACAAGGTTTGCTCACGGATTAAGCTGCATAATGTTTTTATTCTTGTACGACGTTGACACAGCGCAGTACATTTGACCCCACACAACAAAACAAAACAAGTGCATACGAGTGAGTGCTACTGGGGTACATGTTTAATACTACTGGATGTGCTGACTGTTTGGAAGGGGCCTGAGACGAAAGAAGCGTTGCCTCAGCACAGGTGACTACCTGTACCGCCACCACTGCTGCACACACACTACAAATTTTGACAACCAGCATTAGAAACAACGGGCTGCAAAGATGTTCATTACAGTGCACTGTTTCTTTTGCTGACAGTAGCAAATATAGTGTGCCCCCGCATATTTGCACATTTTTTTTTACAACCTATTTTCCGGTATTTGGTGAAGAACTCACCTATTCCCTGTATTCGTGCTTAGGGTTAGGCCAATGCTTTGCGCCATCTTGTAGCATTTTAGTGCCAAGGAACTATGCTGACGTGAGTTAGGCAGATTCATTTAGACAAAAGTAGTGCTTTGCAACCATCTTGTGGCACGTATAGGCAATTATAAACCTTCTGGGGCGTGTCAGTTACTCGGGAGTTTCGCTATTTACGGCAGGGCTGTTATGAATTGTACAAACAACTAATACTTTTTGATTTATTATCAGACTTCACACCTGAAAGAAACAAAATAGATCACATGTTGCCAGGCCACTTGTTGCTTGGCAGAATTCAGTCAACAGAATTGTCTGATGTCATGGACAGGAACAAGAAGTCAGACAGTCACACACACACACAATAAATGCTAAAAAAAAATGGCAATATATCACTCCGTATTAAATATAAAATAGATATTAGAAAGCAAGAAAATCACTATCATCTGGTGGGGCACTGGCTCTATGTTTCACAAAATGGTTCACGGTCACCACCTGGGATTGGCATTTGATGCAATACCTTCGGTCAACGAGAAAATGACTGGTCAATTAATTGATATTTGAAAAAACCTAAACATAATTTTAACTAGTTTAGAAGGCAGAAAATATGAAAGGTCTGTGTGGCTGTAGACTACAAACTACAGACTGAAGCGAACAGTGCCTCTGCTGGTTGCAGCCTATCACTGCACTCTATTTTGGGTCAAATCCTTTTATGACAGAATTCTTAATGATCAATGAATCGATCAAATGATTATCATGCCCATCCCTACTCATCCTTCTGGGGCAGACCTCAGACTGTTTGCCAGTCATTCTCAGGGCACAAACAACCATGCACACCAACCTAATGGCTGATAGTCTTGAGTCTTGAAATTAAACATGCGTGTTGTATTTGAGGCGGATTACATAGAGAAAACCCATGCAAACTCCACACAGAAAGGTCTGAACTGAAATTCAAAGCATGAATCTTTTAATTGTGAGCACAATCTGGCTTTTGTTATGGATAATTGCATTTCAAGATCAGTTTTGCTCGACTTGATAATTTCAAAGGAAATTAGACGAACGATTGATTTACCTTTGAGCGGGATAAATCTTAGCAACACAAGTGTCAACGCGACCGCGCAAGCTTCAAATGCATGCACGCCCTTAAGCAAAGTACTCCCCAAACAAAACATCCACAAATGAGGGCAACATGCTGATGTGGGAATGCCATTATCATATTTTGCCATGAAAACACTACAATCTTACATAACTTCAAAGTGGTTACAAATTGGGCTTTTTAAAAAAATCATTCCATTTTTTTAAAGTGACCTCTGACAATACATCCATTGATTCGTAGGTTGGATTTTACAACTAATAGCCTACGGATATTTGGCTATAATAGTGTAGAATTTTCTTTCATGTTTTGTGTGAAATATGACATCCCTCCCTATTCCAGTGTGTTTGTATTCAATCTGTAAAAGCTAAGGTTGTCAAAAAATTATGGAAAGACTCACTGCCCTTTTTCATGTTAACAAAAGTACATCTTAAAACAAACAAACAAACAAATTGTTTTACATTTCAATCCTGAACCATAGATATGGATGTTAGTGAGCATTATCCGTCTCAAAGTGTCAAAACCCTGACTGACAGGTGATCCATCCGGTGTGAACCATGCCTTCTCGCTTTAATGCCACACTCGTACTGGGCCAGTTTTCTAATATCATGCTGCACCACAGGGCCTTCACAACTTCAGATTTAAAAATCAAATCAAATAAATAAATTCAACACAAATGAAAGCCGGCTCGATGTTAACTAATAGTTGATGAGGTCATTGATATTGTTTCAGTACAGTGCTAAAATTGGGAAAAAAAATACAGGAGGAGGGAATGATTTGCAATAATCTATATTCAGAAGGGACATCTCAGTGACACAATTTCCACAGAACAGAACACAAGAGCATCGATGTAGAATGGGTAAAAGCTCGACCACTGTGGCGTGATCTTATTTCCACCCAGAGGGGGGAAAAAAAAAAATAATCCTCTTGCTTGGTGTGCTTGCTGCTGGGAGAGCCGCATACTGTTTGCACAATTTGGCCAAACGACAAAACCTCTCCTTGTTCTGGGCCCACCACAGCAGCGAGTTCTGCATGGTGAGATTATTTGCGGTGGTTGCAAATAATCACAACCCCCACCCCCTTACCTTACTCTCCCTCACATACCAAAGCTGTGCATTCGGAAATGGAAGACACTCATTTGCTTGCCGCAAGCGGCTCTGCCTCCTCCTTAAACCGAAAACACGTGATTAGCGACGAGTTGACATCATGCGCTGAACGTGAGTGTGCAGTCGAAAAGTCGACAAATTGGCAAATTGGCTAGTCTGCACAACCTCTTCTCTGCCCTCTCCGTGTCCAAACCCATTTATGTATTCAATGAACTGGTATATTACTGCAACTTTCCTTACTTTTTTCGTTGGAGCATATATTCAAGTCGTTCTGTTATTTTGAGTCACAGAGGAGTATTAGGGCCACACTGAAAAGAACAAAAATATTAATATTTTGGGAAAAAAGTTGCGTAATTAAAGTCGTAATTTTACAGCCACTGCCAAATCGCTGCCGTCGGATGGAATTCTTGCATCGCCGAAACCATCCCTTTTCAGAAAAAAACCCCAGCATGTTTGTTGAGCCATTAACATCACCGACGAGACGAAGACATTTTCAACACTTAACCAATAGTATTGATTTGTGAAAAACTATTAAATTTACCAAATTTGGGACAGAAGGTTTCCGCTCGCCACTGTCAATATATTCATCAGCTTTATTCTTGTATCATTTTTTTAGCGTGCACATCAAACTCCTCCGTGTTATTACGTAAGGTAGCAGAACGTATGAGCTGATTGATGACACGTCTACATGGGATGCCGGCGCATGTGCCCACCTCTTCCAACTGTGCTGGGTCCAGTGTCTCGTGCTTGAGTGCGGCACAAGATGATGTTTACACTAGTCAAGCATTTCGGACTGTAGGCGTCAGGTGTGCTCTATGCGTGTATGAGCAGTATGGGCTTCAGCTTCCCTGTGCGCTTGTACAGTAAAAGCAGGAGAGAAAAAGGACAGATGATTGTCCACATGATGTTTTCACAAGAGTAGTGATGTTAAAACAGTGTCTCATTCTTGAATTGAATTTTGACCAGTGCTTTTACTTTTTTAAAGGCTTAAAGGTATGGTAGATAATGGTGCTTTCATCCTCTTGGAATGTATGAGAAAAGTTGTGTTAGAAGTTTTTTAAATTTTATTTATAGAACATTTTTAGATGCTGCTCTTGTATTAGATGCCATTTAGCTGTAACAGTGTACTGTATCTGATGTTATGACTGTGTTTATTGTTGGCTGCTAGTCTGTGTGAGTTTATGAATGAAAGACCTCGTTGCCGAATTAACTTCACAGGCTCACAATTCCTTCCCTTTTTGTACAATCTAATGTTAATTTCTGTCACACCTTAACCCTCCTGCAAGTAAGAGGCATTGAATGTCATTTCCTATTGTACTAGGATGACGACAAGTATATTTAATTGATTTGCTTTGTTTGGTTAATTCCTTTTTATTAACCATGCTGTTGACAGCAGCAGTAAAATGGTCCTGAACGATCTTATTCAGCAGTTTGGCTGTGTCATGTTAAACTCTCCTGCTTCATAACTTTCAGTTCATGAACTGGGTGTCATTGAAATGAGTTAAGCATATGAGAAGTCATTTTCTACTTGTAATGGCCTTTCTCCTCACGCTAACTCAAAGTGCAGCAGTTGACCAAGGAAGTGCACATCACAGTTGTTTTTTCTTCCCCTGTTTCTGCCAGCGTGAGCCCTTTCAAAGCTGCCACTAATGTTAAAACAGTTTCCTGGAAGTCGGTTTACACAAACAACAACCGTGATTCACCCGCGCTAGCACGTGTCCGACCCCGTTTCCCTCATTTTACCTCGTTTAGTCCACAGCGGTTAATTAAGTTGGGTGTAAGCTAAAGATGAATGTACCTCGTCCAGATCGATGTTTGTCTCCGTAGATGCGGCTTGTGCCTCATCACTAAGTCAATATGCAAACGCGTTAAAAACAGCGACTTGCTGTTCAAAACGTCAACGTTTAGATTCCGCTCACACGTCTTCATCTGTCTGGAGTTCTTGCAGGCCAAGCGTTTCAGCCCCCAAATTGAAAACGCTGGTGTCAAGTAATTAAACATTTATCGGTGCTGGAAATTATCTCTTGAGAGGTTTCTGTTTGTCATATCCTAATGCAGTTAAAAAGGTCTAGCTCTTCTCCGTTGAATGCTTGCATCCCTTCTAGAACCCACACATGCAATGAAAAAGGCAAACATGCCTTCTAATTAGTACAGCGGACCATCTGCTCGGTATTATCCCCAGTATAGTTCAGTGCAATCAAGGGAATATTTGTGTTTGTGTGTTATGAACTACATCCATGTTTCTCTCCAGCATTGCTCTGTGCATTTTAGTGCTCGTGCATAATGGCACACATCGCTTTGGCTGTGGTGGTGCCTCACCAAGGCCAGCGGCTCTGATTTATAGACACAGAAAAAAATATACATTACTCTGGACCACAATGATGTTATGTAGTTTTTGCTTTGTAATCCTTTATGGGGCAAGAAACCATATTAGATAACTGATGGACCCTGCATGAATCATTATGCGACCGTAGAATGACATGTTTCCTCTCAGCCAATCAGCAAAGAAATTAAATAAAAAATATCTACCCATCCGCTCTCTATAGCGCTTGTCCTTATTAGCGTTGGGGGTGAGCTGGAGCCTACCTCAAATCTTCAATCGTCAGTCACATGGCACATTTATATACTGTATAACCATTCACACTCACATTCACAAAAATGGACAATTTGGAGCCTTCCATGAAACTAACATACATATTTTTGGAATGTGGGAGGAAGCTGAAGTACCTGAAGAAAACCAACACAGGCACAGGGAGAACATTCAACTCCATTCAGGAAGGCCAGAACCGAAATTCGAACTCAGAATCTCTCGACTGTGAGGCAGACATGCTCACCACTACTTCTCTTTGTAGTTGCTGTTTTGTAACCTATTTTCCATTAAATGTAGCATGGTCACACGATTTTAATTAGAGGTTACTATGAATGGCACTTTGTTGTTCCGTGACCTGACCTGATTTTGGAATTCTCATGACCACAACTAACAAATAATTCTCGCATTGTCATGTAAAAGCAGAAAACAAAATTGTTTTGTGTACCTTCATTGTTTTACATATATGCTTGGATGGGCTTATACTGTAGGCAGTATCTGACATGATAACATGTTTTTTGGCGCTTCAAGTAGAAGCAAGATTTGTATTTGCTCCAAGATTCCCGCTACAGTTGAGAAGTGTAATTTATTATCTTTAGTCTTTTACCTTAGCGCTGATGCAACTGATAAAATAACTAGATAACATAATTGGCTGGTCCAGCATAATTACCAACCATTCATGTAGATGCTTCAAGTAACCATGCCAATACTCCCTTATTACAGGCCATATTATTACACCCCCCCCCCCCCCCCCCCCCAAAAAAAGCATACTCTGGCTTTAAACTAAAAGGGAAAAGAGAAATATTCATGATATTGAAATATTAATTTCCGCCATTTCATAGTCTTGAATTATTCTCTGTTTCAAAGTTATTCATGGGATTTCATTGCATAAACCAACATGTCAATCAGTATTGTATCTAACCTCAGGAAGTCATAAGGTGACCCCATGTAGTGTCCTCACTCAGTCCCTAAAGTTTTACTTATGAGGCCGACTTGTGGATTAAATTGCAATTTCTTTTCTATATTTCTTTTTTTTATTTTAAAGTCTCATTATTCCTGGTTTCTTGCATTCGTGTGCAGGAGTTGAGAGTGGCGGAGCCCATTTGCTACATCAGTGCCGGTGAAGCATCTCAAACTCAGAGCGCATTAAAGGGAGAGTTCAACACTTGTTGAAGTGTTATTAATGAGTAATCAAGCTTTCCGAAAAGTCCTGCGGCCTGCATGTTTAAACACTTTTAGTGCTTCTCACATTTGGAAGTAATTTGAACAGCTTTCACCAAGTTCATTAGAGGATATGCCTTGTGATTGACTTGTGTGACCAGTTCGGGGTGTACCCTGCTCTGGCTCACCTGTGACCTTGAACAGGATATACTGGAGAAAATGAGTGGATGACTGGAAGGATATTAGATGATACAGGGAGCCATATATGACACCTTTAATATAAATGCATAAATATGTCATCATAGCAAACCTTAACCTGAATGGCACTCAGTAGATCTCAGACCTCCCCCTAAGATGAACATTTCTTAAGATGAATTACTAACTGAAAACTATGACTATGGGTGATACAGTTCTCCTCCAGTGCTGTAGATGGCAGTAATAGCGCATTACTAAGAACAGCAAACCTTTTTGAAATGCTTGAATCGATGGGTCACTGCCCCACTTGTTCCCACTCAAAAATAAAAATAAAATAATGTGATCTGCACTTTTTAAATTAAGGCTCTTCACCAAAACCAAAATGCCCTTTATATACCCGAATGTTATCGTTGAGCTTTCAGTGCATTATTCTGGGGCAGGGGTCATCAACATGGTGTCCATGGGCAACAGGTCGCCCCTCAAGGACCACATGAGTAGTCCACGGGCCTGTTTGAAAAATAGCTCAGTTAGTCAGTGTTTGTGGTTAGTGAACATGCGACATTGTGTAAAATATTGCATGTTGATATTCACAATGGTGCCGTACGATACTTTATGAGTGACCCGATAGGCACATTTTAATTTTTTTTAATTTATTTTATTTTTTTTGCTTTGACTTGCGACCACAAACTTGCGATATGGCCGCTGTATGGTGGCAGCTGACTCATCTCACTTCATAACACTCAGAAATGTGGCTGATAGAATTCATAAATAGGATAGAATAGGCACACGGGCTAATAAATAGCATCTATGTGGCGGTGCTGTTATCCTCTAAGCAACGGATATCTGATCACAAAAGGTGCAGCAGGTTACACATGCGGACAATATAATTATATTATATATATAATACTCACAGGCATATCATTTTTATCCCCTTGCAAAAAAATGACTGATATTACTGCTGTACTGAGAACCCGAGAGAGGAGCTGATTTTCCAGTACATTATAACCGTGTCTGCCTGATACTGCTCCTTAGGTGGCCACCGCGTGCACGACACAATGAGCAGCATTGCAGCAGAAAGTGTGACAAATACTGTTTAATTCTAATTGTAATTGTTTCATCTTTTTGTAGTCTATTATATTATTGTTATCATTAGATTATATATAATATTAATGTTACTTCTCTTATTAAAAAAAACATTGCAAATATTTTTTGGGGCAAGGAATGGCATTTCCATTCCTCTTAAAGGGGAAAGATGATTGTAGATGCAAGTGTTACGTTGTTAAATTAGTGTTGATGATTATTGTGAGGGGCGGCACGGTGGGTGGACGACTGGTTAGCACGTCTGCCTCACAGTTCGGAGAACCCGGGTTCAAATCCGGCTTCACCTGTGTGGAGTTTGCATGTTCTCCCTTTGCCTGTGTGGGTTTGTTTGATTCATGCTTTCTCTTTAGTGCTTTGTGGTCCCCCAGTTAGTGTTCAAATGACACGGCTGGCTCCCAGAGGACCAGTTCACCCGAGGCGTAATCTCAATGTGCTTCTGCACTGCCTCTGGAAAGATGGCTCTTTGCACATTTGCAAACAAATCAATGTTGCATGCTACAGTGTAACAAACAGCAGAAATTATTTCCTGTCATCCATCAGGGATGTGCTGTTACATCATTTCATTGTGTAGGTGTGATGTTTGTCTGAGATTGCCACTCCCTTGATTTGCAGAGAGGGGACATTACAGCATCGTCCCAGGATACATTGAATTTATAGGAATTCATATCCCACTGCAGTGATTTTGTGCAGAACACAGGTCACAGTTTTTATTTGGAACATGTTCTCATTTTGTGTTTTTATGAAAATATTATGACATATGGACTTTCATACAATCTTCTCATGTGGCATTACTCCACTCGGCACCATTACTGAAATCAGTAAAATGCTGGCATTGAAAAAGGAGTTCAGAACATTTAGATAGCGTCTCCTTTTCCAATATGTTGGAGTCCAGAAGTTGTCTAGTGGGAAAACGTGGCTTTCTTTGTGCATTAATTTTTAGTTTCTGTTGTGACTGCTTGATTCCTTATTTTTAACAGCCCTTTTTTTGGAAGACTGTTGAAATACAGTACATTGTGTTGGTCTTTCTTGCATTACAGCCTATACGAGTAGGTCAATGGAGGTGAAGAGCAGCATTAGATGGTGATACCGTCTAGTGTTCCCACTGTATGTCTCAATAATGATATTGTAAGTCAGTCCCTTATTCCATTACGTTGTACATCAGAAGAGACATTGATGACACCCATTAAGTTGTGTTAACGGGAGGGTATGGAGAGGAACCCCCCCCCCCCCCCCCCCCCGCCCCCTCTAAAAAAATCTATGTATGTAAGAAAACAACAACACTGTAGAATATTGTACTTTATAAAACAGACAGTAATGACATACAGTAATTCAATAGAAGGTAAAGAATTAAACAGTTTTTGCCACTTTTCTTTTTGCTTCAGTTCAATGAACATTGTGCTGCTCCTTCTAGTGTGCATGAATTAGCAAACTGGGGGGCAGTATAATACAGACATATAATTTCTTAGCAAGTCGCACTAATATTAGTCTTTTCACAGAGGATGAATAATATGTGCCTGTGAGCATTATATTATCTCTACGTGTGTTGCTTCACCATTTGTGTTCAAATATCTACTGCTTAAAGGGTTATAAAACCGTGATACTGATACGATTTGTTAGCCAGCAATTTGTATTGTTCGGATGTCAAATTTCTGTGGTGATATGTCATAATCATATAAGAGCTTTTAAATTGTCCCAAAGCTAATGTAGGGAGTAATTAGTTTGGTTTACAACCCCAATTTGAATTTGTTTTATTAGTACACAAGTCCCCATATGTATGCAGGCACTTTTTAAAAATGATACAACATCCCCCAAATTACGGCTCATAAGTCCCCAGTTTGAGAACCACATCTCTTGTCCAATGACTTTCTGGGGTTCTTTTTGTGCGCACTCATTTTCATAGAGCTTGAAGGAATCCATCATGCTGTGTCAGGTTAGTTAGAAGAAGCTCACCTAAAAGAGAGAACATGTAATTTTTTTTTTGATTAGTTCAAATGGCATCTGAGATGAGCGTCAGGTGCCTCCATCCATCAACCTTCTCCACACTGACAAGTAGTGATCTGGCCTAGTTATCATTCGGAAAGAAATCTGCTTTATGGATGCGAACAGTGCTTAGCTGCAAGAAAAAAAGGGTTCCTGTGAGGACGCCTCTTAACAGTGTCTGTCTGCCTTTTGGGCTCTGAAATAAACCCGCAATAGTACTATTGCAAAACTGGGTGGACACAGTATGTGGTGTAAAGGCTTGAGTCTTTGATTTTCAGTTCAATAAAATTTTCCCAATTTAATCTGAGAACCTAGCAGATGGTTTCACTCGAGCACTCACACTGTATATCAAGTTGTCCTTTTTCTGAACATTTTAATAATCTAATATTTTCTTTTATTCATTAAAGATCTAATTTGCTTTTCATTAGTAGTCTCTGAGAAGCTGCATCACATATTGGGGCTTATGGGCTTGTGTCCCACGTTAATATATTTATAAATTCCAGTGTAAAGACTATAGTTTAACAGTTTTGCACAGTGGTATCCATTGTGGGGATGTTGAAGAGTGCTTAAAAGTCTTACTAAAATGTCTTTGTCTAATGTTGCATAGTATATACATTTTTAATTTAAATATATTCACCGAAAGAAAGGCCTCCCCACTAATAAATGCCTTATACTCTGCATTTGCGTTCATTAAAGCCACTGTCCGCTCTACGAGGAAACGCTGTAATATAAATTTTTAGGACAAATCTTAATCCATCCATTTCTTTATAGCACATTCAGTCACTGGGCACCGAAAGGCAATCATTTACGCTCACATTCACACCTAATATAGGCAATTTATATATTTTTAACTATAAAGCACTCATTGGAAAGATCTTTGCTCTCTGCTCACCATGCATACCGCCACCCACAGTTTCCGTCCCAGCAGTTTTATTAACCTATTCACTACCCAATTCCACACTGCTTTTGGTTGATTGTCTTTTCAATTTTCTGCCCTAAATGACTGGAAGCCTCAGCAACAATGAATTAAACTCATGTCATTAATCCCAATACATATGTAACTATGATATTATTAAATTGTGTAACTATATCACATCATACAGTTTGTTGTATATGTACTTATATTTGCTTTTAATGTGCTTTCATTTACTCTGGTTATCTGCACCCACGTCAGCATTGAAAATGAGACAGTTCTCAATTGCATTACCTGGATAAAGAAAGATTAAATAAATTTATAAAATACATTTACAGCCGTTCATTAACCTATCATGCACAAGTACGGGGAGAACATGCAAATTTCACACAGAGGGCTAAGCGAGATTCAAACTCACAACCTTTGACAGTGAAGCAAACACGCTTCCACCATGCCGCCAGCCTCTGGTGTTGATCTGAAACAAAACCTCCTCTTTCTGTTTGAAATTACCATGTAATTATCATAAATATGCAGACCGCAGGGATCTCTTTGTTCTCTAAATTAGTTGCTTGTTCAATAATTATATCTAATAATTTGATTGATTACCACACAATGAGATAGTGGGGAAAAAAGTGAAAAGTAATTTTGCTGTCATAGTCGCAATAGTAGAGCAACAAAACAGCCCAAATATTTATATAGTCCCACTGTTCAGGATCTGTGTGTCTGGGGGGAAAGGTTGCAGCAGTGAGAAATTCTGCCTATCATGCATTGTCATTGTGAAATGAGCATGTTGATTTTTTTTCTCTCTCCTATTTTTGACCTCATTAGGGACATGACAGCGGTGCGTCCACTAGCGTCACGGCGCTAGCTGCAGTAACGTGTGGGGCTGCCGTAGAGTGGCCGCGGCTTCCCTTGCAGAGCTGATCCATCATTTTGTCAGGGAGAACCTGTGGAGATTTTCTTTTGCACCAGCTGTGGCGCATCAAAGTTAAACGTGTGATCGCTGCGATGTCACTCAATAGCGGTGTTGCCGTGGCGGAGCCAGTTTGGTGTGTTATTCAATCACGTGCAGGAAGGAGCCGTTTGTTCACACATCTGGGTGTTTTTTTTTTTTTTCTTTTCCCACTATGTTGCTGTTTGAATAATTTATTCACATTTATTTAATCAACCATGGAGAAAATGTAGCAGTAGCAGTTTATTTATTTATTATTATATTTTTTTTAAAATGCCATACTAGAGACTTACCTGGGCAGCAGGGTTGACTAGTGGTTAGCATGTCTGCCTCACAGTTCTGAGGTTCGGGGTTCCAATCTTGGCTGACGCCTTCCTGTGCGGAATTTGCTTCCTGTGCAGTACTCTGGCTTCTTCCCACATTCCAAAACATGCACGTTAGCTGAGAATGCGAGTGATTGCTTGTTTGTCAATATATGTGCCCCGTGATTGGCTGACTACCAATTCTTTTACCTCAAAGTCAGCTGGGAATAGGCTCCAACTCCAACATTTTTTTTTTCGGAATTACATTACATCATAAGTCCAGTTAACATTGAATCATACAGGCAAATGCTTCAACAAACAATAACAGAAGGCAAAGCTCCACCAAGATACAGCTCCATCTGCAGGTGTGGTCGTTAACTCCCCCACTTTGTCCCAAAGCAAGTGGACTGTAACGGTCAGAGTTGAAAACAAGTTATTGGATCCACACCTTTATGCAGAGCCCCACAAAACTTTAAAGGCTTCTTGCACGGCACCTGCGGCACCACTCCATAAAGTTTAATGGAAATGTATTTTGCTCATAATCCTGTAAACTCACAAAAGCAACAAACAATGATCAAAACAGTACCCCACCTCATGTTTGGTGGAGGTATTAACGACAAAGTGGAACCAATTCCACAACCTATCCTAACTCAAAGTTTCAAGGCTACTAGCCAACCACATTTCAACTTACAGGACAATATTGTTCAGTTCTTTCTGAAGGCCAACTCCTTAGAAATGTTCCTACAGTAATGGAAGTTTGGATTTGATTGTGCCTTGCAACTTGCGGAGACCTCTGACGACAGCGCATTCACGCTTTTGTCAGTATTCCCATGCTCAAGATTTCAGTAGGCTTTAACAGGAAGCTTCGCAGGCTTTCGTCACCATATTATCCCCCGTTGTCCGCTTCCCTTCAACCTTCTCTCAGCCTTGACCGAACTCTGTTGCTCCCTTTTGGAAACGGATTTATCCGAATCACTAGTATGACTTATAATATACTGCATGGACAGAATCACTCTACAGTGATACCTCAACTCATGAGTGATCTGAATATTGAATTTTTCTGAGATTGGAGCCGTCTGGCCGAATTTTTTTTGTCTTGAGTTGCGAGCGCTACACGGTGACAGCGAACTTCACAACAAGCAGTACACTAGATAATATATTCAAAATAGAGGCCAAGTACTCCCAGCTGAGGTTTACTGCAAAACATGTAAAACAAAGAGAAATAAACGCAAATCGCAAAAGTTTAATGCTAACGCCAATAACGGGAAGCGCTGTAGACTGGTTAACGAAACAGGTATTGATATTGTGGTAGTTATAAAGCTTTAACTTATATTTGAACGCAAATGTTAACAACACATGCAGACAGAGCATACAACAATACTCACAGGCAGATATTCTTTATTCGCTGCAAAAACAAAAGACACATTTTACTGTAACTTAGTTGCAAAGGTCTTCTTCCGTGTTTCACCATCAACACTACTGTATGTGTGGTATTTCGGTATGTATTATACTCCCCCCGGTGGCTGTATGGCAGTGAATTACAGCATGAAATCATGATGAACAAACTGTTCTGTACATCCTATTTAATTGTTATTACTGTATTTTTTTTAATGAAGTACAATACTGTAGGGTGCTATGTTTTATTATTAAAAACAGCTACACAATTTTTCTGGCTGGTGTCTTTTGGGGGTCTGTAACGGGCGAATGGCATTTCCATTAATTTCCATGGGGAAAGATGATTTGAGATATGAGTGTTTTGAGTTACAGGCATGGTCTCGGAACAAATTGAACTTGTAAGTCAAGGCATCACTGTACTGATAAACAGTCTGTCAGTTGACTGGAGACTGACTTCCTCTGAAGTGTCTCTTTGGGCCCAATTAAAGAGTGAGAGGAAGGGAAGCGATCGCTCTCACGCAGTCATACCGGATATTCTCAAGTCGTCTGCTTGCCTTTGCGCTCATTCTGTCACAGCAGATGACCGGACTTTGCCATCACCTGCACACGTCACCCCGTGAGGAGACTGAAGCCTTGTCTTCCTACACAAACAAGTGCGACATTGTGGCCAGTCCAAATGTCCATTGCTTACATTGTGTTTCTGTGAAGACACCGCCAGCTAAAACCAACAGGACGGCCACGTTTTATGTAAAGCACTTAAATTATGCATGTGGAATCAGTGCTTAAAACACTAATAAGCTAACGTAATGTGTGTCGGTGTGGTTTCTACTCCACTTCCTTTAAGCCACTTCACTTTTGTTGTGATAGCTTTGCGTTTGTAAATCCCGTAAACAAATCGCGATCATCTTTTCTAAAAGACAGTCTTGACATCTCTTTTCAAATGACGAATGAATAGTCTGAGCCTGTGCCATTTTATTATTACTTACAAGTGGCTTTCAGCTATTTTAAAATTGTTGTAGTATATTTCCTTTTCTGTAGCAAATTATGCTGTATTTAGCATTTAGAGTGTTTCCGAAATGTGGATTGTTGTAATTTTGCAGCATGTTACTGCAGGGATTTTGGAGCTATTATAGCCTATATACTATATATAGCCTGTATTCATGTTATTCATCAGGCTGTTATGAATATTATAGGTATAAGAAGTTGGGTTATTCTTCCAGTTACATCTGTAAATGTTTTTTAATCATCGTTGGAGTCAAAAAACTCATTTACTCATTGTTATTGTTCAGACTCCTCACATCAAGCAACTCCTCAAAATATATCCCCTCGTTACATATGATTGAGCAAAGAAGTACCAGATTTGTTGGAGTTTTTTCCAGACATTTCTGCGAGTGGGAATGTTAACGTTGTTTACTTTTCTCAGTTGACTTCAGTGTATTGTTGTATCAGCGCCATAATTACTGCAGATGCTCCACTGTATAACGCCTGTTACCTTGAGAATTGTATATTCCTGTGAGATGATGTTGTCCCTCTAAAAGTGAAATTTCCAATTAATGAAAATGTCCCCATCAAAGTATTAGGTCTGCCAACTTAATTAGAGCAAATGCATAACTCAGAAGGCGACAGTCGTGCTCACCTTGTACGTAATCTCATTAGCTGGCGCCCTCCCTTGACCCCCACCTGCCATTTCACATCCACCATGTCAACTGGCGGCTGCAGTCCCAACATCCATCAGAGTCACAGCATGCAGTTATCTCCTCGTCCTGTCTCCTCCGGCATCATGCACGCAGCGGCCGACCATGAGTTTTAATGCAGTGCCGTCCTCGTCTCTGCACGCAGATGCACCACACAGAGCCGCGCTGTGACAAGATGTTATTTGAAGAGGCACGATGATGTACTTCTATTGGATTTTTGCTAATGTGATGAATTACTTTTCCACTGTCAGCCCAAATAATTAGCTAAAATGAGCAGCAATGTGAAGACAATCATTATCTTTTTTTTTTTTTTTTTTTTAAATTATAGTCATTATAATCTCTCAATCCCCAAATTCAACTCACTCTGCTGGATAGTTGTGTTGGACATATTCAGAAGTATTTGGACAACAGCAGGGTTATAACTGATATACTTATAGATATAACCATAACTTTTCATACATGAACATCACCACATTCCAAGTTTCCATCTCACATTCACATGCCTTCACAAAATATAGTTTTGCGAAACTTCTTAAATTAGAGCTAAAACTCTCCACATCACAATCACAGGCAGTTGGTTTTATTTCAAATCCACTGTGGTGGACTAAGAAAGTAAGATCTAATAAAGCTCACTTCTATTACTGACAGAGGACTGCTTTTAATGGTTCTTCCTTCTTTCATATCATTCATTTCTAATGATGAGAGGATCCTGAGTAATATGCACCCAATTCTTGTGAACTTAACCAGTCCATTTGAATTCCAAGGACTGTCATGCTAGTGTTCCACATCCAGAATGCTGATGAGCAACCTTTTCAGTGCATCCGACAGGTTGTCACTGTCCTACGTCCTGAAATGGAAAATTACTGGATTCAATTTAAGAAGATAAATGCTCAATATATTTTCATGATCAAGAAAAATACAAAACAATGTGAGATGCTGTGTCACATACTGTACGCGCAAACACAAACTACAATACAAGTTTGCCTTTGAGGAGACTGAAGTATGCGTTAAAGTTTGATTAACAGGCTCAAATCTAAAATCAGTAATAGTTTTATAATGTATCCGTCCAGGCAATATTTGTATTTGTAAGGGTGTATAACTTTCACAGCATTAGTTTCTAGATTTTTAATGAATATATTACATTTAAAATAATAACATACAGTGTCATTTATTTCATTAATATGCGTTGTATTTTCAATTGCTATTATTATCTGATTGGCTAAGAGAAATCACATTGTTCTGCGATCTTATATTGAGGCATATGGCCTCCATTTCATTAAATTACCAAATATGGTTCCTTGGCCGACAAAGGGCCGCTCAAAAAACTTTCCTGGAATAGCTTGCTTTTTACACGTGCGCCATTTAGAGAAATTGCATCTTTCTGAATGTGCACATTGAGGCCAAGAAATCAATAGCTTCTGGCATCTATTTCTCTTTTTTTTCTCTCTCAAAGTGTTTGAGCCAGCAGGTATATAATCTTTCATGTAAGAATTCAGCGAAAATGTGTCCCTTGCTACCTTTTAAAACTAACCCGAGTAATGGCTTTTATTTTGCCTGGAGTAGAAACCACAAAATTATTTAAAAAAAAAATTATATGCTTCACACTGTTTGAGTAAGACCCTTTTTCTGAGTCCACAAAACAAGTTCCATATAGGCATGCTTGGTGTGGAAGAACTTGAGAAACCTGACCTCAACCCCATCAAACACGTTTTGGATGACCTACAACAGATATTGTTAGGCAGGCTGTCTCTCAGATCCAGGTTCAGGTTTCAGAACGTGACTCAGCCCTGCGTCAGTGTTGGTGGTGTAACACAATGATATAGCCTCGTAGCCTGGAGCACATTGACAGTGACGGCAGTCTGTCACAGAATGACTCCTGACTGCTGCAACCCAAAGTGCATAAAACAACACATATACAAGTCTGTTTGAACTGGACATGTTTGGGCAAATCCCAAAAAAGAGCTTCAAAGTCTGTACCTAGACAGGCTTTTATATGGTGGGAGAGGGAGACCAATACACAGGGTGTTACAACAAAGCCAGCGAAGAGTATGTTGGGTGTATGGGCCAATGTGTATGGGCCTCTTTTGATTTTGAATGATAGCTGAAAAGGGCGGAATGGCGGACTAGTGGTTAGCACATCTGGCTCACAGTTCTGTCATTCGCATGTGTGGAGTTTACATCTTCTCCGAATGTTATGCCCCCCACTTTCCGAAAACAAGTTATTTTAAGACCATAGGTGTTAATTTGAGTGTATGTGTTCAAAATATTTTCTCCGCTCTCGAACGCTGTGGGCGTGTCCACTGAATGAGTGAAACCACACCCCGCTGAAAAATGAATGCATCTTTCGAATGCCTACACATCTCAAAATTTTTTCAGCCATGAAAATGTATCTGCTTAAAACGTCCAGTGGCCGGAATATACACTACCGGGTTATCGCGGGGCTTTCCACGCCGTGACGAGAGGCGCTAGCCACCAGCTAGCTTGTCGAGCTCACAGGCTCGTCCACAGCGTTACCTCCTCGCTTGGGAAATTAAATGTGCTGTTCACACAGTGTACATTGTGGTGATAGAAATGGGCTTATTAATAATAACGAAGTAAACGGCAATTGCGTCAGCTAAACACTGATCCGAATGAAGGTGCTCAAGTTTGTATGTAGCGGGGGAGGCGGCACCCATACCGGATGCCATTTTAAAAAGCAGTTTACCACAATATCTCCACAATTCATATATACATAATTCTCAGCCTTTACATGTTTTCGGCAAATATCCTCAAACATGTGTAATGTATAGTATTTAGAAGAAAATCTATGAATTCACTTGACAGGTTTTTTATTTATTTATTTATTTATTTTTTTTTATAGAAAATGGAAGAATGGATGATATCTGACACATGGATACCTGAGCAGATTGATTCATTGTTTACTCTTTTTCCCTTCCTGCCCGGTCTGTTTGTTGACTTTCAGTGGATAGTGACTAGCCTCTTGGGAACAAAAGACTTTGATATTCTGTGACTGATGTCCTACCTGGACAAATATGTTTGTGACATTTGACAAGAGCAAGCAGTGACAAAGGTAGTCAAGTCTACATCTTGACTACCTTTGCCACAGTGGAAAACTCTACCAGACCAACAAAGACTGTGAGCACACAGCCTGATTCTTCTTTCAAAAGTAATTCTCCATCTTTCTGTATCTCAAATGAATGCTGCATTTCTTTTGGAGGCACCCTAACCGAATGGCAACTGTCATCAAGAAAGATGAAAAAGTCTTGAAAGAGAAGATAAACATTTCTTTTATCGACCACATGTCCACCTCTCTGCATAGGTGCCGTAGTTAAGTGTTTCCCGGGCTGAGTTCCAGACAGCTGATGCATGCCTCTGAAGAAAATCGAAAGCGCTGCATTGTGTCACCTCAGCAGTGACCATCACTGTGCACACACAGGACACGTGATGTCAGGACCTTCCAAATGTCCCACCGACTTATAGTCACACTTGAAATAGGACAACAAGAAGAGCTTAGTTTTGTTAGCATCCAGTGTGTGTGTCTTCCATGAAAAGAGTCCAAACCTGAAGCATGCCTCTGGCACCTCATCAGAATCAGACGATCCTAGTTCTGAAATGTGTTTCTCTGCTCCCAGGGTTCTCTGCGCCTCTCTTTTGGAAATGTACTCTCTTGTTTACCATTTTCCGCACTCAAGAGCACAAAAACAGCTGAGAGCAAAAGGAGAAGTCGTGCATAATGGAGCACGCAGTGACATGTTGGACTGCTGGTTACTCAAACATAGTGCTATCTGCTGAGGGGATGAATATAAAGCATTTGTGTGAACTTCTGAGAGAAAGTTTTAAATTGAAAAACTAATGACTGAAGGGCTGTAAAAAGACAATATTTCCAAACATATTGTTAGAATATTGTTTATTCTGTAGACCTGCACCATAATTGTCCTACCGGATCACTAGATAAAGTAACCAACATATTAGAAACAACTCTCAAGATGATGAAATACAGTTCTAACCCACTGCCAACACAACCAAAACTAACCCACTATTTGTTCAATCAAAACCTTTGTGACAGTGTCAATCATTTTGTAAAAGAAGAATTTATGGTAGAGCTGTTGTATCTGTGTGCAGACGTACCAAATGTTGTGGTCTGGTAGTGTAATTGTTTGGGAGGGTTAGAGTTTAAGACTGCATACTAAAGCGCTGGTCATTTCAGGAACTGTTGTTGTTTTTAGAAGGGAAAATACTGTTGGGTGGATCAATGGTCACAATTCAAATTTTAGCCAAATTACTACTACATTTTGGTCTTGAGATACCAGTAACCTGACTTAGGTTTTTTTTTAGATACGAGTCGTCGTTTGGCTGATTTTCTGCTTTGACACGTAAGCAAAAATTTTATATACGAGCGCTGTACGTTGGCAGTGAACTCAACTCAACTCACTTCAGAGTAAACAGCAGTTTGACAGATGAGATGGTGGGAAGTTATTTAACAAAAGAGTCTTCAAGCTGGAGTTTACCATCAAAATGAACAGAACAAAAAGAATAACGTGTATTTAAAACACTTTGCCTTTGAATTGGCCGCAAGCTTTGTTAGCTTAGCTAACAAACAATGCAAACTGCCATAGACGGGCTAACTGGAGCGACATACATGTATGTAGACAGATAATACAGCAATACTCACAGGCATATCCTCAGTGAAGAACGACTAATATTACTGCCACTTACTCAGGAGCAGTAACTGTCTTCATGGATATTCGAATGTCTGTATTGTACTGCCCCCAGGTGGCCAAGGCGCACACAGCAGAAAAGGTAGCACAATGTCAATTGAATTGAAGGAATTCTTAACATATTTAATCATGTCATTACTGTATGGTATTTGTTTAAAATAAAGTACAATATCGTAGAGTCCTATTTTTCTTATTAAAAACACATTATAAACATTTGTGTTTTTGGGGAACAGATTAATGGGATTTCCATTACTTTTAATGGGGAAAGATGATTTCAGATCCAAGTTACGAGTGTGGTCATGGAACAAATTAAACTTGTATCTCCTGGCACCACTGTATAACAGGAAATATTAATTTAATGGTTCTGAAGGACTGTTGATTATAAATTTGAAACATCATTTATGACATCCTGGTTGACACCCAACATTGTTAAAATTTGGTGGTGGTGATGGTGATTGAACTAATCCATTCCAGAGTGAAAAAGTCCAAAAAGAGTGAATGCGTTGTAGCATGTTTAACTGAGCTTAATTAATGTTTCTGGAGAATGGCTGAACTCTTGCACGATATGCTGTACCATTTGTCTAAAAAGCATGATCTCTGCGCTAAAATATATCACGCACAGTGCCAAAATATTTCCTTCAACCAATGGTGACACCTTTATCATACTTTAAATAAAGTGGAGAACCATGAGCACTGATTTTCTTGCCTAAAAATAAATTACCTGCAAATTAATTTCCTTGGCAAATGACCTCACCTCCAAACCCTTTGCTGTTCTTGGACCTATTTTTACTGCACTTAAATGTCTGCTCTTGTCAGCTCTACTTTCTCTTTTCCCTATTGCTTGCCAAAACTTTATCTGCGCACCTTCCCTTCTCTGGTCCGTTGTTAAAAAAAAATCATCCCATATGCTCTACTCCGTCCGAGCAGGTGGCTAACCAGAGGAAGCCAAAACCTTAGTGAGGATTGGCATCCCAATCCATGTTAACAGAGCAGGAGAAGTGCTGGAACGTCCCTTTCCTCATTGTTGTGATCAGATGGTTTGGCTTAGTGACCTTATGGTAGCACTGAAGCAGCTCACACATCCTTTGGTATCTTTTGATATTTTGGTATTCACACTAATCCATTTTTTTCCACCATCTTTGAATAACAGATTAAGATTGTCATACAGCGATAATCACATTTGACCATGTTATTCAGTTAGTCAAGGACGGGAAATAACCTGGCATGAAGGGGCTGTGGATGTTCACAAGTTCGCAATGTATGTGAAAACAAAAGAAAGGCACTGCAGCACTTCTCTGGGATAATGGTGACATTTAAAGGTTGACATGGCACTTTTATCAATATTCTCTCATTACAGTTCTAATGTAAAAATCTGTACATAGCAACCTTGTGTAGTTTTACATGAGTGCCCATCTTTGGGAAACCATTGTGCAAGTCATTTTAAATACACATGGAAGCAAATGACCGTATTTGACTGTGCTATTTCATTTAATATTCAAAGTTCCCCCTCAAATCTTATAATGTGCTGTGAAGGAGCACTATCTGGATGCACTTCACCGTGCTGAGGGGATGGAAGATAGTCACAGGAAATGGATGAAACTCATTGATGGATCCATTGAAGATTGGATGTGAATAAAAGCAAAGAATGGGACCAGCAATAGAATAGTTATGACTTCACACTGGCCACTCATCTCCTCGAGCTTCCTGATTATTTCTGTAATGTGAATTACAAAAATTCTTGCAGCGTTTGGCCAAACTCAAGCAGGTCCTAGTTTATTCGTAAAATGTGAATGACCTACTTGTTTAACCAACCTGGCAACAGATAAACTCCTTTAAGAGAAAGGTCTGCATCAATTTAACCAGGAATATTGATCTTATATTTCCTTTTTATTCCATTGACAGAAAGGAACACCAATGATGCCTCTGGCTCGTCATCTTTATCAAGCGACCCCGCAGTCCCAGCTGCTCCTGCTCATGCATCGGGTGACCAGCGGGTGCCTTTTGCGGTCCCCAACTCAGAGGCTGGCTCAGAATCTGAGGGGCAAGGTCTATCGGGCCTACCTGCCTTTTCGTCTGTCTTAACTGTCATGGCGGAATCAGTCAAACACCCAGAGAGCCTTGGTCATAGTCGAACTTCCCCGACACTGTCCACTGATGTCAACATCACCCAATGGCCTTCACACAGTTATAACCGAGACTCTTCATCGTCCCCAGGTAGTTCCTGGAACAAAGTCTACCTACTACACCACTTTTTGCTTTTTCCATGATAATGAAGTGTGTTCTTCTTAAATGTTAGGACACATTTTATCATCATCGCTGTCTACAGCAACTTCCTCTGTACAGTCTTTGTTGTCTCCATCTGTTTCTCAGCAGAGCACCAAAGATTTTTCCTTGCACGGTCATAAAATAGTTCTTAGCTCTGTTCCACTGAATTAAACCGTAACATCCATCCATTTTCTATACCGCTCGTTCTCATTATTGCTGCGTGTGAGCTGGAGCCTATCCCAGCTGACTTTGGGAGAAAAAAATGGGTACATTCTGGAGCAGTTGCCAGCCAATTGCAGGGAGCATATTGACAAACACCCATTCACACTCACATTCACACCTATGGAACATTTAGTTTTCAATCAACCTAACGTGCATGTTTTAGGACTATACTGTATGTAGGAGGAAGCCGCAGTAGTAAGAGAAAACTCACGCGAGCGTGGGGAGAACATGCAAACTCCACACAGGAAGGCTGAGATTTGAACCCTGAACCTCAGAACTGTGAGGCAGATGTCCTAACCACGTATTCACCATGCTGCCGGAAACCGTAACATTCACACCGTTGTTGGTTCTTGCTTGGAAAGGGTATGCCAATCATCTGATGTTTATAGTTGTTAATCCACCGACTTCTATTCAGGTACCACAAATCACAACTGCACTGTCTCAAAACCATCATCATCACCAGTGTTAAAAAGGGCAATAAATTGAAAGTACGCCTAATTGATTCATCATTGGATAATTTCCAAGTAGTAAGTAGAGACACATCATTCACACCATGGACAGTGTTAAATTAAAAGAACTCACAAGGGCTCAGTTAGGATGCCTGACCATCAATACAAGGGTTGTAGATGCAAACCTGCTAACACTATATTCACGAGTTTTCTTGACCATTATAAACATCTATCTGTGCAGAGAGCTGATGCCGCTGGTGTCCGAAGAGACTTGATTTACTGGTGACAGGTGGTCACAGTTGGCCATAAGTCCCTGTTATCATTTTATTTAATGACAGCCTGGGTTAAATATAAGACTCACTGCTCAAATCTATGTTATCTAAAGTTTACCCGATATCTTACTTTGAGTCACACCTCTGAAGCACGAGTTCACCAAGGCTTGAATTCATTGTCAAATTAAATCCACTGGCCGAGTAATAAACTCATAAATGTGAAGAGAAGAGAACCCAGGAGGATGTGAAATGTACTGGAGTGTTTTTCCCCAAAATGATGGACTGTCTTCGAAGCTAAGCTACGCAAGTCATCACATTGTAACACAAAGGAAGGAGAACAATTTGCTGTCAAGCAATCAACGGACCACTTTGATGATCACTCCAAACGAGGAGTTATAGAAAAGTAATAAAATCCCCACTGCACTGGTGTGCTTGTTTCTCAGATAAGTCCAAAAACCCAAACAGCAGTGACACCAATGATGGGCAGCATACTGAAACACTGAGGTATTAAGAGCTATTTTCAGCTTTGGCACAAAGGTAATGGCAGTACATCGAAAGTGGAGCACCACCAAAGATTAACTATTTTTAAAGAAATGCCTTTGGATCAGAAAATACAGCTTCTAGCCTTTATTTGCCAAATTCAAATTTAGCAACAGATGGACCATCACGCAAACTTCCAAATTTGGATGGTGGACAATCATGCACGTGCATATGTAAAATTTGACTCATGTAATAGTAGTGGGCAGTGATTATATTTATCAACTGTGGATACTTTCTCCACCTAAGCTCGTCTCAAGAGAGTGAATCCTGCGTGTCGCTTCTAAAGAAGCCTTCCTTGAAGCAACATCACCCCATCTGACCTCATCCATAGCACATCCCACATGGGTGCTCCCTCATAATAATGTTTGTCTACTTACAGTGGCGGAAACGGACAAGTTAACCGCTGGGACATCCAGAGTGTCTGTGCCCCTTTCTCCCAAAGAGGCCAGACTAGCCCCTTCTAAATCCGCTGGAGTGACTTCTCCCCCTGGGCCCACTGAGAGGACATCTCAGGTAACACCTCTGACTGCTCGTCAGGACACCACAACAGCCTCGCTGAAGCTCAGCACCACGAGCCTGGCTGCAAGCAGCACTACAAGAATGCCCCGCAGTTTGACGCCTTTGCAAAGAGTCACCACCACGCAGTCCACCTCCATAACCTCGTTGCTGCCTGCGACTGTCTCCTGGAAAACAACAACCACTACAACCATCAGGGCTCCATCTACCAGGAGAATATTCACACCACCCATTCTGAGGACAAGCCCTCCGAGAGTAGGCACTCCTGTCGTCATCTCCCCTTTTACCACCACCACTGAAGCTCCACCTCAGCAATGCAACATCACGGAAAGAATGTGGGTGAGAACAGGTAAATATGACGCTTGTTGATTTTTATATTTTTGTTGACCTCTGAGTTCTTTATTCATCTCTACATTCCTGTGTGATAGTTGTGTCCATCTATGTGAGGAGGAACAGGCTGGACAGCATCCAGAGGCAGAATCTGCGCCGGGGACTCAGTCAAGGCCTTCGGAAAGCTTTGAATGATAGCGCAATCCAAGCACAGGTGGGATTATCACTTGCTGCTCTAAATTTGCCTCCCTTAAACAGTGCATGTTGGGTACGGTCAAACGAAGGATTCATACTTCCTCGCATATACACGAGGGTAGGCTCTTTCTAAATTCATGTATAAAAAAGATGCTTTCAAAAAGATCACAAGATTAGACCTCTGTAGGATGTATAATGAACCATTTGTCCGTTAGCAGGCCTTGTTTCACACAGGAAAACATGCAACAGGATCTTTGATTCTGAGGAGTAGGGAAAGTCACTGATGGTCTAGCGGTATATTCGTCTGACTTCGGTGCAGGCAGTGTCATTCATTGATGTGAATGTGAGTGTGAATGGTTGTCCGTCTCTGTATGTAGTAGGGCCGTGAAAAAAAATGGCCAAGTCGAGCACCTACAACATCTTTTCCAGAAGAGGCAGGAACATAGGGTGACCTACAAGAGCGGACGTAGACATACGCAGGTGGATTACATCTTGTGTAGACGATGTAATATGAAGGAGGTTACCGATTGTAAGGTAGTGGTAGGGGAGAGTGTGGCTAGACAGCATAGGATGGTGGTGTGTAAGTTGACTCTGGTGGTGGGGAGGAAGATTAGGAAGACAAAGGCAGAGAAGAGAACCATGTTGTGGAAGCTGAGACAGGATGAGTGTTGTGCAGCTTTTCGGGAAGAGGTGAGACAGGCTCTCGGTGGACAGGAGGAGCTTCCAGAAGACTGGACCACTGCAGCCAAGGTGATCAGAGAGGCAGGCAGGAGAGTACTTGATGTATCTTCTGGCAGGAAAGGAGAGAAGGAGACTTGGTGATGGAACCTCCCAGTACAGGAAATCATACAAGGAAAAGGTTAGCGAAGAAGAAGTGGGACACTAAGAGGACCGAGGAGAAGCCAAAGAAATACACTGAGATGCGACATAGGGCAAAGGTAGGGGTGGCAAAGGCCAAACAATGGGAAGGATGTGCAGCAGGTTAGGCTGATTAAGGATAGAGATGGAAATATGTTGACTGGTGCCAGTAGTGTGCTAGATAGATGGAAAGAATACTTGGAGGAGTAGATGAATGAGGAAAAAGAGAGAGAAGGGAGAGTAGAAGAGGCAAGTGTGGTGGACCAGGAAGTGGCAATGATTAGTAAGGGAGAAGTTAGAAAGGCATTAAAAAGGATGAAAAATGGAAAGGCAGTTGGTCCTGATGACATTCCTGTGGAGGTATGGAAGCATCTAGGAGAGGTGGCTGTGGAGTTTTTGACCAGCTTGTTCAATAGAATTCTAGTGCGTGAGAAGATGCCTGAGGAATGGAGGAAAAGTGTACTGGTTCCCATTTTTAAGAACAAAGGTGATGTGCAGAGCTGTGGGAACTATACAGGAATAAAGTTGATGAGCCACACAATGAAGTTACGGGAAAGAGTAGTGGAGGCTAGACTCAGGACAGAAGTGAGTATTTGCGACCAACAGTATGGTTTCATGCCTAGAAAGAGTACCACAGATGCATTATTTGCCTTGAGGATGTTGATGGAAAAGTACAGAGAAGGTCAGAAGGAGCTACATTGTGTCTTTGTAGATCCAGAGAAAGCCTATGACAGAGTACCCAGAGAGGAACTGTGGTACTGCATGCGGAAGTCTGGAGTGGCAGAGAAGTATGTTAGAATAATACAGGACATGTACGAGGCAGCAGAACAGCGATGAGGTGTGCTGTAGGTGTGACAGACGAATTTAAGGTGGAGGTGGGACTGCATCAAGGATCAGCCCTGAGCCCCTTCCTGTTTGCAGTGGTGAAGGATAGGCTGACAGATGAGGTTAGACTGGAATCCCTGTGGACCATGATGTTTGCAGATGACATTGTGATCTGCAGTGAAAGTAGGGAGCAGGTGGAGGAACAGTTAGAAAGATGGAGGCATGCACTAGAAAGAAGAGGAATGAAGATTAGCCGAAGTAAGACAGAATATATGTGCATGAATGAGAGGTGTGGTGGGGAAAGAGTGAGGCTACAGGGAGAAGAGATAGCAAGGGTGGAGGACTTTAAATACTTGGGGTCAACCGTCCAGAGCAATGGTGAGTGTGGTCAGGAAGTGGAGAAACGGGTCCAAGCAGGTTGGAAAAGGTGGAGGAAGGTGTCAGGTGTGTTATGTGACAGAAGAGTGTCTGCTAGGATGAAGGGCAAAGTTTATAAACAGTGGTGAGGCCAGCCATGATGTACGGATTAGAGACAGTGGCACTGAAGAGACAACAGGAAGCAGAGCTGGAGGTGGCGGAAATGAAGACATTGAGGTTCGCTCTCGGAGTGACCAGGTTGGATAAAATTAGAAATGAGCTCATCAGAGGGACAGCCGAGGTTTGATGTTTTGGAGACAAAGTTAGAGAGAGCAGACTTCGATGGTTTGGACACATCCAGAGGAGAAATAGTGAGTATATTGGTAGAAGGATGATGAGGATGGAGCTGCCAGGCAAGAAAGCTAGAGGAAGACCAAAGAGAAGGTTGATGAATGTCGTGAGGGAAGACAGTTGGTGTTCGAGAGGAGGATGCAGAAGATAGGCTTACATAGAAAAAGGATGACACGCTGTGGCGACCCCTAAAGGGATAAGCCGAAAGAAAAAGAAGAATGTAGATACAACATGATGTTTGAGTGAGCTGGATGGTAGTTAGCGTTTTTTAACCTAAAATGGTAATCGCTATTTCGCTAATGCTAATTGTGAATACTAACCATTTAGCAAATGCTGATATTGTACAAATTCTGTTTATACCATACACTCAGTACCAACATATGCAGTTTTAAGGATAGAAGTCCAGCCCTCATAAGTGAGAATAAAATGTTAGTAGTTAAATTAAAAAAATAAAAATAAAAAAAAATTTCGGCTGCAGTGATTACTCGAGTAAGCGATGACATACCCATGGGATAATCGATTCTAAAAAGATTCAATAGTGACAGCGCTAGTATGTAGTCCGCCTTTCACCCGAAATCACCTGAGCTATGCTAGCGAACCTGAACAGGATAAGCGGTATTTAAAAAGGATGGATAAATGGAATGGGGAAAGGTTCCATTTTTACTCAAACAGCAAAAAGGGAAATAAAATCTCTCAAACAAAAGGGACAATAAAGTGCCTTTATTGTGTTTGTTGTCTGTCAGTTTGCCCACACTGTTCATGCAGGGTAACGTTAAATGTAATTCTCAGAGAATAGGACTCTACCCGTTGCACTATATGTAGTATCCATAAACCTTTATCTTAATAAAAATTTAATGGTACTTTCTCTCGGCGGAACGGTGGTCGACTGGTTAGGACATCTGCCTAACATTTCTGAGGACCGGGGTTCAAATCCTGGTCCCACCTGTCTGGCGTTGGCGTGTTCTCCCTGTGCCTGCGTGGGTTTTCTCCGGCCACTCCGGTTTCCTCCCACAGCCCAAAAACATGCATGGTAGGTTCATCGAAGACTCTAAATTGCCTGTAGGTGTGAATGTGAGTGTGAATGGTTGTTTGTTTATGTGTGCCCTGTGATTAGCTGGCGACCAGTTCAGGGTGTACCCTGCCTCTCGCCCGAAGATAGCTGCGATAGGCTCTAGCACGCCCACCACCCTAGTGAAGATAAGCGATGCGAAAAATGGATGGATGGATGGTTCTTTCTCTCACCTCTTTGTCATTGGATTTGACAGGTTTACAGCTTTAGGATTATATTGTGGTTTTAATAAGTGGTGAATATGGGCACGCTATGTTAAAATAAACTTTGTTTTTAGCTGATCGTCATCCACCTTTCTATGAACTGCCTGTAAGCCTTCCTTTGCTAAAGACTTCTAAGGATTTGTCAACACTTTCCATTGTTTCCCTTGACACACGTTTAGAAGTTTATTAACTCAAAGTAAATTGAGCACTTAGACCAAGGACCCTCATGTAGGCTATGTGAGGACTGATATAGAAATGAGGTTGAGTGATTGGGTCCCACAAGGCAGTGGGTGACGAGGTGCAGTGTCTAAATGAGGACTGCAGCAATCATCAAGCTGTCATGTCTCGTGGTAAAATGTATAGTATTGTGGTTGATGTCTACAGTGGTATAATTGCACTGTCTCGCACTGAGAGGGTATCAAATATATATTTTTTAACTCTCTCATGTTGCTAAATGAGGTAATTATACCACCTGATATGAAAGAGTGAAGTTCTACACCACTGAAAACTACAGCCACAATACCATATACATAACATATACCTACCTGATAGTATCATTCAAAACTACCTACCTGAAGGTCAGTTCTCTCCTGTGTCTCCTTGAAGCTCACAAAGTGTTTGCCTCATTGCAACTCCTATCACCTATTTCACCACGGGATCCTTGGGCTTCTTTTAGTAGCACTGAGCTCTCATTCGATGAGATGTAAGCTGCTGGCAAGGGCAGTCGCCTGTGTGTTTGATTAAGGCTTATAAATGGTTGGGAGGTGAGCAAAAACTCAGATGTGACAATGATGATGGCAAACCAGTGTTGCAGTTTTGAGGAATTAAAGGAAAATTATCAACCACATCAATTTGAATGCACATCTTTTAGATAGCTGTTTTTAGCTGCAGTGGAATGTTTGAAGTGGAACACAAGGAGGTAACATTTTTATACTCTGTATAAGAAGTTAGCCGCTGGTAATTTTAAGACACAGTTACAATAAAATGCATCTTAATAACAAATTGTTGATGTTGATTTATGTCACAGATGTGCCTTACAAATTAACATTCTGAAACATGTTCTTACTAATCACACGTGTATAAAAAGAACGTCGCCGCATTAATAACAAGTGGCGACGAGTATGATGAGGCTCGAGGTTTTCTGCTGACTTCACATAATTTCCTCTAAGATGTTATTATTTTTCTCTTCTCGCGTTCTTCTTTGAACACACCTGGAAGCTGGTCCTTCCTTAGTAAGAGTCATAAAATCACACAAAAAGTGAAAAAACACAGAACATGATTTGCAAAAATGATTTGCCTTCATTTGCTGAAAAGCTAAAACTCTCGCTGACTGTATCGTGCCTCTGAATTATTCCTCCCAGCTCTTACCTGCATTTCAGTGGTTTATTTAAAAAAAAAAAAAAATGTTAGTCATGAAGTTACAAGCAACATTCTTATGCAAATTACCACATTATTTTGCCAACGATACCAATACAGTTCTAATCTACTGTATATACACTATTGGAAGAAAATAATTTAACGTGATGTAAGGCCACAATAAAATGTGTTTTCTTTGTTTCTTTGCAGTTTGACAGTACATAGAAGAGGAAATTATGATCACATTAAAAGCACAAAATCATCATGAAGCGTCCATACTTCTACTTGGTACATTGGACAGCCATGATCCTTTTGTATCGATATTGTAACTTGATTTACACCCCCCCCTCCCCCCAACTACAAGGGTAATGAATCAATATTAAGTGTATTTTGGTTGGGTAGTAAGAGCTTCTGCTTACTGTGTGTGGTTTACTTTCCCATGTGGAGACTTTTGCCATAAATCAGTAACTCATTTTATGCGTACATGGGTGCTCTAAAGCTGGATAGCAGTGGATACAATCTTGAAATTTAATTCCACTCCTAAGAAAGGGCAACATTTCTGTTAGCATAAAATTATCATAAAATTATCAGATGAGGCTGAAGCACCGAAACATTGTTGCGTTCACGACAATGAAATGAGATTTGTGTTTGAGTGGAAAATTGCACACAAAGTTAAGCACTTTTTAACAGAGCTGGCTCGCCCATTAGGCAATATAGGCAAATGCTAAGGGTGCTGTGGCCTCCAAGGGGGAGCCACAAAATATGGAAAAAAAAATCACCTTGAATAATAAGTCATAATGAAATGATTTAAAAATGTATTTTATCATTTAAATTCAAACAGCCAAGTAACTGAACTGTATGTATGGTGATTTTCTTTTTTTTTTTGCTCTTATATTATACAGTATTTGATATAAGCTTTAATACCATAACATCCGCTGCTTGTTAGCAGTATTATCATGCAACATAAAATGCAGTGGCTGGTTTTGTAAGACTTTCAATTGTTGTAATGTTTTTAGGTGGAGACTGTATTTGGTTCGCCCAACATGACCGTGGCTTATCACGTGACTGGAAAAGACATGGTCTACGTCCCCTCCATGGTGCTTTCGGGCTTGGATGCTTATGGTCGCGATAAACTGATTGCAGACCTGCGACAGTACCTCCCCATGGTTACAGCACTTCCCATTCCCATTGCAATGTGGAGAAGCAGCCCGGCTCCTGGCTTCCAGCTGAAAACAGGTCAGGAAAAATAAAGGGAAAAAAAGATGTATTTCAGACTTTCTTCGGATGATATTACAGATTTCAATACCATCATTCTAAAAGTCTTCTCCTGTTTTTTCCACAGTTCTCCAGTTTGTGGGAGCTGCCGATGATCCGCGCTCATGTAAATTTTCCCAAATGATGGAAGAGAGGTTGGAGAAGGTTTTTTCCGAAGCAAAGGCCAAAGGGGTCAGTGACAACAGAAAACTTTCTGTACAGGTGAGGAAACTACAAGTCTTTTCATTTGGGATGTGAGAAGAAAGTGTGGTTTATGTATTCATTCTATAAAAAAAATATGCTTTATTGCTTTTCCCTTTTCTTCCTTCAATGTAATTTTCTGTATCCCCTCATTTTAATTTGCCTGTACCCAGATGCTGAGTGTCACCCAGGCTGCAGGCTCTCCTGCTGTGTCATTGGTTTACAGTGTGAAAAATGGGACTGTCTTTCTTAATGGCACCACTGCTTCAAACCTCCTTGGTCAGCTGTCCTCGGAGCTGGTGGGCTACTTCCTCTTCTACCCGCCGCTTATCGTCGCTGAACGTAAGTCACCATTTGGTCCATGATATACATCAATTGCAAATTAACGGCCCCGTTTTTTTTCCCTTCAGATTGATGCCTACGGCAACCTTTTAACCTGTGTGTAACAGAGCATGCTGGTCGTAGATTTTTGTGGACTTTTGTTTAATATGAGGTGATGCACTGTTTTACCCTCACCGTGAGCCAAACATTTTGCGACCTTGCGGCATTGTGATTGCTAAAAACAAATTAACTGTACCTATTTCATCTCAGCCTAATTTGCAAGCCAAGTTTGCAGTCTATGTTTTACATGTACTTAAAGGAGAAAAAGCAATGATGACAGGGAATCACCATGAACCTAAACAGCATTCCCGTAGAGACCTAGTGTGCCGTCTGTTCTCATCCCATATACAGCCTCAATTGCTTTGAGTCAAAATTCTTACTTCTAATAAGAAGCAATTTTGAAAATAATTTTAGGAGACTAGAAAGGAATGTATTCATTTATTTTCATGATAAAAATTTGATCATCTACAAAATTCCTGTTTCTGTATGCAATGTTGGGGCGACATACTCTTCCCTGAGCTGCAATACAATAGTCTGGTGTCACACACAAATGGCATCGCCCAAGGGGACACACTGAAAGACGATAAGAGAGCGCATAAACTGTAATGTTCTGCATTTATTTCTTACACCAGATATTGAAATTTAGGACAAACTGCTCTGTGTGTCAGTAGGGGTGTGGATATTTCACACTCCACTGAGTTATTTGGTATAATGTGCCAAAAAAAGATGAGATTTTGTTGTCACGATTGCTGCAGGTCAAATTGTCTCGCCGCAAACAAAACAATCCAATCCAATCTTACCAACCTCGGCATTGTTTTTGTTTTGCATGGAACGCTTAGAGGTCGGGCCCCTGTGAGTGGTCTCGAAGGCAATATGATTTTTTCCCCCTTCTTTTAGCTAGAAAGAAAGGTTACAGTTTTAATACATTTAGAGAAGGCATTGTAATGGAACAATATGTATTTGATGCTTTTTTTAAAATTACATTTTCACTGGCGGATGCTATAAGCATTATTCTGAATCAACTATTGACATATGGCCGTTTTGTTTGCACAGAGTGTTAATGAGGATTGAATTAAGCGCTCATTAAAATTACATTAGGGAGGGAAGTTGCCTCCAAACAGTTTTGGTGCCAAGAATGAAAGAAGGCTACAAAGTGTAAGAAAAGAGCGTAAAATTGATCTCACTGAGACAAGACTGCAAATCAGGGGATGTTTGTTTTTCCACCGTGTCCTTCAGTGACGTCACTGCTGTTGGGAAGAGGTGTGACGCCCTCCTCACCTCCAAGTCAATTTGTACCGGAAATAATTAACAGCGGGGGATTCTCCCGCCACCTTTGGTCTTGGCTCTGACTGTCTGGATACAGCACCGTCCTGTGGTGCCTGTTTACAACACCGAGTGCACCACTGGTTCTTTGGTGCTCCGTGTGGGCTTGATACAGCTTTCGGTCTCTTTTGCTCCCGCTTGACTCTCTCAAGTGGAATAGAAGGGGGGTAGCAGGCTAAAGTTTATTTGGAGTTAAAACACTAGATCTACCTCCTAGTGTATATGGTATCATTTTTAACTATAGACCTTTTCACCATGCATGACGTCACTCGTACTTCTCGGTGGGAAAAGCTCAAGCATTCTCAGAGTACACAAACCTTTCTATGTCATTTGACCACGGTAGAGCGATTGAGTTAAATTTAGCCTTCTTCTCTACCACCTTAGTTTGAATATAAGAAGTGTCAGTCGAAAAGAAAAAGTTATCTCAGGTAAATAATTTTGAATCGAGACCTAACGCTGTAATTTGATTCAGACATACTAAACATGCTTACTTAGGGACTGCCTAATTAAGTGACTTTCTTGAAATGACTCAACGACAACCCAACCAAACATTTAATACATATGAGAAAATTCCTTCCACAAACCCGAGCATGGAGGTTTGGTTCCCAGTCTGTCCCTTTAGAAGTAACTGCTACATGCAAATAGAGTCTTGCGATCTTCTGTGTACAACTATTTACAACATCCACTGAACCTATTCTTCTCACCCACACAGGTTTCTCTGGATTAATTTAGATTTTTTTGAAGGACATAGAAAAAAAATCCTAAAACCCTAAAACAAAGCTAGTTTTTGTCACAGTTATCTGGTCAGGTCAGCGGTAGTCACTCATGTTCTGGCATTCGGGAGTACCCTGGCCGGCGCCTATCGTTTACAAACATTATGAAAAGGTCCATTGATGTACAGTATAGGGTTGAGAGTTATGGAGAACAATATAGCTGAATTAGCATCATCCAGTCTCAAATTTAAAGCTCCTTGAAGCCAAATCCCACCAATGGGCAGCTCTTTCTGCAACACCCCTAAGCTGTTATTTGGAAGCTTACAAGATCAGCCTCCCATTAAAATAAATTGACACAGAGCCAATTATTAATGACCATGAGAAGGTAAAAACTCCCTACCTCGCATCACCACATCTGATACAAAAGCATCTGCTGACGTTGCCTTGATTTACAGATAACCTTCGATTGATGTGTGTACGCAACCACTTTTAACAGCTCAAACCACACTGCCGTGATACCGTTTCCTCCACCAAGCCTGAAAAGCGTGATGTGGGAGATCAGGTGTTGATCACCATTTGTTTTATAGCACTTGCCTACTCACATTCAACAGAACAAGCAGTAAGTCACATTCTTGAACATGATTCATGGCATGGGGCTAAGGTAACAGCCACATTGGTAACTTGTCATCGCTTCATTTGTGCCCGTTAGTTGTCTTGTGATTTACGTAACTGACTTTCATGCAGGTGGCACGGGATCAGTTTCCGTGCAGTTGACTGGTGACCAGTGCAGGTTGTAGTCCGATTTTCAAGACAACAGGGATAAGCATCCTCCTGCTGTGAAGGTGCAAATGTTTAGCAGCATAGTGAGAACCTACTAATAGTGAAAATCTACTAGTAAAGGATGAAAAAAAAAAAGGTTTATCATTGCCTATAGATGCCACAAGATGGCTACAAAGCACTATTTTAAGCTATGGCCTGACTAAATGAAGTAGTTGCTTGGCACTAAAATGCCACAAGATTGCGCAAAAGGTATATTTTTTATATTGGACATGAGTCTGACCTGAGCACAAAAACAGTGAATGTGAGTTTTTCAACAAATCTGCTAATAGGTGAATCCACGAATGCTGAATACTTGAATATTAACTGACATAACTATGTCACGCTGTCGTCGATTCAAATTCACCTGTTTTGCAAGCCTTATGTCATGTATTGCCTTTTGCATTCATTTGACAAACCGCATTGATGTCAAACTTAAACCATGTCACAAAGTCATTTTGGCCTATACGTTATGCATAAAACAATAGAAAATATTGGCTTTTGATGGCATGGGACCTTTAACTAAACTATGAATAACATAAAGGATAAATGAAGGGTAATGACACGTAGAAGTTTGGATAAGAGGCAGTGGGTGAAATCTGGAGCTTGAAATGAGTGTGTGATATGGAAGACTGGATCTACAGTTGAGATTGAGGAGGTAATTTGTGCTATGATAAATGTAAACACCTCAAATAGCGAATGCATCAACCCCATTAGCCAAGCAAGTTGCACTCACTCCTTGAAGAAGAGAATGAAGTTTTTAAATCTGGGAAATACATAGGGAAGGAGGAGTGTTGGATGCATGGAAATGAAGGCAGAGCTGATTTGGTGACGCCGAGTATCCATTCGTTTCTGACGTGGAGTCCGTCATGGCCCACGCAGGCCGTCTCCTTGCCGGTGGAAAAAAGAAAGCGGTAAAAGTATGTCGCAGCTTGCCAGTTCAAAGTCACGATGCGTACAGAATCAGGAGGAAGAAAAAAGCGGATATGAGCGAGTCTTTCTATCCGCATATGCGATTCCATCCATCCATCCATACATCCATTTTCTATACCGCTTGTCCTGTTCAGCGTCGTGTGGAGCTGGAGCCTATCCCACCTGACTTCAGGCGAAAGGTGGACTACACCCTGGACTGGTGCGGTCGAGATTCTTCAGCAAAAAGTTCGATAGAGTTCCGAGTGGACAAAGCGTGTGGGCCCGACAGCCTTTAACTGCTCTCTTAGTCTGGCCCCTCCCCAGGGGGGCTTCCACTGCACCAAGGCGGGAAACTCATCTCCTCCTTCTTGAATCTTTGATCCCCATTTCATTTCCCCCCACATAATTTTACCAGATCCATTACTCTCTGTAATCTCAGCTGCATGTAAATTCTAAACATCACGTCTTTCCATGCAAGATTTTAAATTCAACACACAATTAAGGATCGATTTGGTAAGAACTAAATAATGAAACGGCAACATTGATGTAGTAATTTGAGTGCGATTGTGTATGTGCGACTATATATAGATGATTGACCATTCATACAAATAAAAGAAGAAGAAAAAAACAAGGCAATGCTAAGACTAACAGTCCCTTTTTTTCTTCTGGAATATGGCCACCAGGAAGGGAAGCGTTAGTGTTTAAATTGCCTTGCGTGTCACTGTTTGAGTTTAAACAGGCCCTGCTGTAGCTCCATTCTGGACTCACACAAGGGCAGGTCAGACCGTTGCCAGGGAGACCAGATTGTTTTGATGATGCTGTGTAGTTGAGCAGGTAGTTGAACGTGGCCCTGTGTAGTGAGTTTTGTTGAGTAGTTTTGGATAGGATGAGTCTGCAGAATGGATGCTGGAATGGAACTGGGATAAGAAGGCGATACAGAGGAAGACTTGATCATGTCATTGGTTTGTCCGTAAGAATTTCTATAATCTGACTATGATGAGTCCAGATGAAGCTGAGCATACGCCGTGAAAATTGGATGAACAGCATGCATAAGTCATACTGTTAATACACCGATAGCCACAACTTCCTCTTCTTCTTGGTTTGTTTGACATGTGTTGTTCTGCAACAGTTTGACCCCTACAGGACTGAAGTGGAAGAGCAACAAATCTAATGCACATTGTGAGCGGCCAAGTCATTGCTCTCCGTCTGTGATGAACTTGCAAAGTGTGACTCGGAACACCTCTCAGCCGAATGGCTCCAGCTCTGTCTTCAATCCGAGAACCAGTCCAGCTACTTCAGTGCTACCTTTGACCTGAACTGACTTTTCTATTAAACTGATTTTGCATTGAGTCCTGTAGCTACAGTATGTTTTCAATGCTGACTGGCAACGTCTTTTCCTCAACCACCATTCCTATTGCTTGGTTGCTATCATGCCTGCGCGTACATGAGTCTGCTTTCACAGGCCAGCGATGCAGCATCCTCGCAAACACTGCAGCAGCCCGCGGCACAGGAGTTTAATCAGGCAGGAAATAGATATAAAAAGAACACAGCATTGACCAGAGCTTAGGCAGCTGAGCGGTCTCCTTGCTGCTTTGTTTGTCTGACATGCAGCCAGCTCAGATTTGTATCACACTACATCAGATATTTTACACCTCATAACCAGATTACAATGATTGAATGCTCAATTAACATAGAATATCGCTTGTTAGAATGACTGTTGAGATATGAGAATTATGTCATTGGTTTGCTGTTTACAATTATTGTATTTTTCCCGCATGTCTCCCAAAAGCAATAGAATGGTGACTGAAACAAAATATGTAAAATTATTCAACTATAACAGAATCGTTGCTTTTATTACAAATAATTACCTTTTATTTCATGTTGACTTTTCAATATTTTAAAACAAATATGAGCAATAAATAATTACAATTTCCTTTCTGTATTGTATGTACAAATCATTTTGATGTAATTTTAATGAAGTTTAATATCCAGTAAAACATAAATTATGCATTCAACACAGTTGTATGCTCAAAAGGAACAAACGAAACAACTTCATCTTTAGATGTCAGTCAGATGAGTTAAATATAATACATATTTTTATTTATTTTTCCAGCCCTGGAGTATCACAACCTAAACACTTCTATCGCCACCAGAGACTTTTGGGTTATCACAGGTAAGAGTATTATTTCATTATCAATATTGTCTTCTTTTTTTCCCTTCACCTTACTGTTGTGTGTAGCAATAAGCCTCACTTGTTGCAGTGTGTAGATATTTAAGACGATCATGAATTCTTAGCAGACCAGTTTCTTACTAAACTTACTGTCAGGCAGTGGCAAAGGCTGCTAATGAACCTTTCAGATCATAATGCTTCTCTCTGAACCTGCACTTCTGTTCAAGGTATTCTCCTTGATAACAACATTTAGTGACACTCAACAAACCACACAGTCTGAAATATGGCCTTTTGACCCTAGACAAATTGGAAGCTTGATGAGGTGATTATTGATCAGTGAGTTTGTGTAGATAATCAGCAAGTACTAGGGTTCACTTCCTGCTTGTAGTAGAAATTAAAATCATGTAAATACCCAACTTTTGCAAACACATTCTGGACACGTGTCTAATTTGGCCTCTTGTGTCTGAAAGATTTCTAACAAACCACTGGGGCTCTCTCATGTGTCGTCCCCCTTCGCAGTAATCCAGGATGTGGACAACGCCAGCCTGGCTGAACTGTACCAAAGCTTTGCCAGTCTGATGGAGCAGCGGCTCGCCGAGTTGTTTGTGTTGGCAGGCCAGCAGGGCACTCGCTTCAGACGTGCTACCGCTGTAGGCAGCTACACTGTCCAGGTATGATAGAGACAGTCGTCCGTGGGGAATGGCAGCTCTCAGTTGCAACACAACGTAGATCCTACTGAGTGACTCAAATGAATTTATAGCATGCAGTGAGAATGTCTGCTTCAGAGCATCAAGGTTCACATTAGGATGTTGTGCTCAGTTTGGCCATTACTGTCTGAAGTAATGTGTGGGTTCCCTCTGGGTACTCCAACTTCCTACCACAGTGCAGGTACTATTTCTGGGAGATGGTCAGCCAGAATTTCAAAGTGTGCTGAGCTGATACTGTACCATATGAACAATGTAAACCACTGACCATTGGTCCAGTCATTGTAACACATGAGGATGCATGGCGCAAAGAGAAAAATAAACACACATCCTAACCTTAAGATTAGCTTGTTATGCTTTAACTCAACTGTAGACAATATTACACTCAACAGTCTCTACTTGGCCGCAGCGCTACATTTTCTGGGTGCCCTCAGTCTCCCCATCAGGTAGAATTCATCTCCTTAACATTGCCAACAACCACATCCTCAGAAGTAAATACAGGAGCTCCTCATTTTCCTCTCTTGTTGTTGTTTGTTAGCATACTACATCCTGAGTGATGCAATCAATGCATCAATATTTTTGCAGTTCCTCGTTAAGCTTCGTGTATTTAAAAGTGGAACAATTACTGCTCCAAACCGATTTGAGTCAAGCTGAGCTGAGCCAAGCCAGTACTTGTGCAGTGGAAAAGCTTGATGAATTGCCTGTAGGTCTAATTGTGAATGTGAATGTCTAGTAAGGTTCAGTTTGGTTTGGGATTCGCTGGAAAGGCTCTAGCTTGCCTGTGACCCTGCTCATCAAAACAAGCCTTGTTATCTTTGTCTAAATGTGAAGATGCCAGCACATCTGATATTTATTGTATTGATCTTCTTCTGTTCGGTCTGGTCAGATGGTGAGTGTCAGAAGGGTGCCGGGATTGAAGAATCCAGCAGAGATGACCTACTACGTGCAACACAATGGCATTCCCTTAGCGGGCACGTCAGCTGCCAAGGTCCTCAACACTGTGGATTCTCAGACTATGGCGCTCACCCTGGGCTACTTTGTTCAGCTGCAAGCAGAACGTAAGCAACAGCATCATTAAAGCGTTTGACAAGTGGACGCAGACAACCTCAAACCCCATAGTGGGTTTAGAAAGAAGAGCTGCTGGAAGCTTTGTGTGCTATAATCTTTCTCAAAGGCTGCCGGCAGGACACTGTTTGCTCAGGCTGCAGAGCTGCTCGGTGCTTGGTGAATAGTAAAAGAGGGAGACAGTTAAGGGAGTTAAGAGCTTGCAACCTCCTCTCGTACAGTAGATTGTTGCCCACAATAGACTCAACATTAGGTTGAGCAGAATGTAGAGTATTATAGCGTAGGTGTATTGGCCACATTTGCATGTTTTAGAATGATAAAGTAGACTGTGTATTATATTATGCATTCAACAAGCACATAATTACGTGGGTCCACTTATGCTTTGTACCACATTGTATAGTTTTCAATACGACATTGAGTTTACAACTGTATATACAGTGAACCTCTGCGTTTTCCAGAGACCTGCTGCAAAAAGCAAAAATCTGAAAAATTAACGCCCCCCCCCACCAGAAAGTTTTAAAATTGCCTGGAGATGCCACAAGATGGTGACAAAGCACTACTTTTGTCTAAATGAAGCTCCTCAACGCACTTCAACATAGTTCCTTAGCACCAATATGCCACAGGATGGCGGTAAAGCACTACTTTTGTCTAAACGAAGCTATTCAACTCACTTCAACATACTTTCCTAGCACCAAGATTCCCCAAAATGGCAGCAAATCACTACTTTTGTCTAAATTAAGCTGAAGTAGAACAATTATCTTCCTTAGCAGTCTTGTTTTAATGAATACAAAAACAGCAGAGACCATCTACATACCAGAAAATGTACAGTACTCGCTATGATCTGATATCCATCCAGCTATCCATCCATTTTCTACGTAACCTCCTTATTAGGGTCTCAGGTGAGCTGAATCCCATCCCAGCTGACAACGGGCAAGAGCTGGGGTAGACCCAGGAATTGTCAAATCAAATCAAAACAAACCATGTGATTCATTATTCAACATTAACACGAGCAATGTTGAAACAATCATTTAAAAAGTGTAGCCATTTGAGTTAAAAAAAAACAAAACAAAACATGATTGGTGCAATGAAATTACGATGGTAATGATAATGGTTTATATTCTTCAGCTGTGGTCAAGAACCCTCCAAATAACCTTTGGATCATCGCCGCAGTGTTGGCGCCCATAGCTGTCGTGACGCTCGTCATCCTCATTATCACAGCTGTGCTGTGCAGAAGGAACAAAAAGGACTATAAAGCAGATGCCATCGGAAACCTCAATCCACGAGCTAAGGTAACAGTCTATACATCTGTATGTTGAATTGCATCCTTTCCATCTCGACAATCCATTCAAACACCCCATTAAAAATAGTTCTCTCTCAAGCCAGCTGCACACCAAGCCAAGCACCCGAAATCTGCTGAACAACTTAGTGGCATTGCACATGGGCTCTGCCACTAGTTTTAATGAGTTACCAACCATCTGCAACTAGTTTGGCTGTGATTCCAAATGAATGGTGTCGCTACAGCACAGACATTCCGGACGATCAAAATGCCTGCTTATATGACATGATCTTTCACAACAGTCTCTTACATATCTACTATTTCATATACAGTATTGTCATGTTGTTGTGCATCACAATTTGAATATAATAAGAGAGAGACAAGTATGTTTAGTTTGTTCACCTGTATTTCCTGCAGGGTCTCAAACCTATGGCCAAATGTGACTATTGCTGCCCAGTTCTAATTGTGCTAAGCTATGCCCATAAACGTTCTGCTTGACCGCATGTGACTACCATTCACTAAAACGTGACAATAAATTAGGGTTTTCCTGTCTATATGCAAACAACTGTGTTTTGGAAAGTCTCAGCTCAGGCTGGAGTGTTCCAAAAATTCCATTCATTATTGGGAAATGGCCTTGCTATATTTTACAAAAGCTGGCTATCGTAATATTCGTGTCTTACACGCAGCCAATTACCACTATTTCGTAATAGTAAATGAAATTAGTTAATGAAATACATTGTCACTCATGGTGCAATGGTTCTCACCTGACATCTATGCAGGCAGCATAGGTTCAGTTGAATTTGAGTGTGACTGGTTGTCTGCCTCCATACAGTATGTGGATTGACTGGCAACCAGTCAGCCTTTTACTTGAAGTCAGTTGAGGTAGGCCCCAGATCCCCAAGCGGTCTGGAAAACGGATGGATGGAATAAGCTGCTCAGTGATATGAAGAAAGTGGATCGATTGAGCTGATTAGAAGTAAAAAAAAAAAAGGATCGTTATAACATCAAACTTTGATTTATCTCAGAACATATAGCTTTCCATTCATCCCATCATCCAATCTTCCATCCAATCAATCTTCCATCTTTCATTTACCCTATTCTTCCATGATTAAAATGAGACGTACTGTAGCTACCTACGTTGCACTGTTGAAGCACTTTATCTCGCTTTCAGATGGCGTATCGGAGGGATGTCAACTACTATCACCAGGTACAACATTTTCTGTCTTTGCATGCTGCCAAATCAGGGGTTAGAAGGAACTATCTACACTGCTGTATACTGTGCCGTGCTGATGAAAACTAACAGCACAGCAGCCCATTGGAGCAATAACGCTTTTTACAATGGGATTCTCTTGGATGAAAGACAATTGGCTTCAAGCAGTCTCCAGATGTTACGTGACAGATCCAGCCAGCTTTTACACAGAGTGTTTATGAAGCACAGGCGTGTGAACTTACAAGACTGCAATGAGCAGGTTGTCGATATATCCCGCTCAAACTCATCTGAGCACCTCCTGTGTACTGTTATTTTTGCTGAGTTGGGCTTCTTTTCACTCGAACGGCTCAGTGTAGATGAATGAAAACAAAAAGTGACGCCCTCAGCACATTGTGCTGCTTTATTGATACTAATAAAAATGCTACACTACCGTCTGTAATCCACAGTTATTACAGCACACAATTGATCCCACTGGGATATTCGCATGTAACCACCCACATAGTGATTTCCCTTTGAGTAAAAATGGTGATTGGTTGCTTCTGACAAACGTGGTCAGTGCATATATTGCTGCACTAGTAATTTATTGCAACTGAACTGAATATTAGACATGGTTAAACATTCAGTGATTTCTATAGACTATATGAGGGTGTGCACTAATACAAATAGAGAGCTTGTTCAGTGGAGTGCCACATTGATTTTGCAACATTGAACGGCTGCGTTTAAAGCAATGTATACAGTATTTCAATCTGAGCGTGTGTGTGTGTGAGTGTGTGTGTGCGCGTGCGTGTGTGTGTGTGCTTTCATGTGATTGCTACTTTCCTCTATACAAACACTAAATCATTCCTCCTCCGTTTTCCCTAATGTACTTTAATATTTTAATCCATCATATTTTTATGAAAACTTGCCAATCTCATTTTATCACCACCCACTGTGAGTGTTTATTGGACACGAAGTTGGAAGAAGATGAAAAGGGCTTTCGTTAAATCAATTTATCTTCTGCAGTTGAAGGCACAGCAGCGGGGTAAACACAGTTTTTCCCTGGTTTGTCTACAAATATGAGTAACATCTTCTGCTATTTTTGGATACCTGGGTTCATGGCATTCTTTTGGATGCCTTGAATATTAATAGTACTTTTGGAATATATTAAATACCTCTTTCATTTCTTCACAATAACTCATTGGGGTAAACAGTTTTTCCCTAATTTGTCTACAAATATGAGTAACATTTTCTGTTATTTTTGGATAGCTGGGTTCATGGCATTCTTTTGGATGCCTTGAATATTATTTATACTTTTTATCAAATATTATTTTATTATTAAATACCTCTTTCATTTCTTCACCATAACTCATTGGAATACACCTATGAGTGCTTTTATGTTAAAATGTATACTGTATGCTCACGTGGGGAATTGAGACCTGGAAGGGCCTGATTGGGAGGAATGCCCCCCCCCCAATCAGAACCCGAGCGGTGTTCTGTTATTGGACTTCTGTGCTCATCACGGATTGCCCATAACGAACACCATGTTCAAGCATAAGGGTGTCCACACGTGCACTTGGCACCAGGATACCCTAGGTCGCAGTTCGATGATCGACTTTGTGGTCGTGTCATCGGACTTGCGGCCGCATGTCTTGGACACTCGGGTGAAGAGAAGGGCGGAGCTGTCAACTGATCACCACCTGGCGGTGAGTTGGCTCCGATGGTGGGGGAAGATGCCGGTCCGACGTGGCTGGCCCAAACGTATTGTGAGGGTCTGCTGGGAACGTCTGGCAGAATCACCTGTCAGAAGGAGTTTCAACTCCCACCTCTGACAGAACTTTCCTCATGTTCCGGGGGAGGCGGGGGACATCGAGTCCGAGTGGACCATGTTTCGCGCCTCCATTGCTGAGGCGGCCGACCGGAGCTGTGGCCTGTAAGGTGGTTGGTGCTTGTCATGGCGGCAATCCCCAAACCCGTTGGTGGACACCAATGGTGAGGGATGCCGTCAAGCTGAAGAAGGAGTCCTATCGGGCCTTTTTGGCCTGTGGGACTCCTGAGTCAGCTAATGGGTACCGGCTGGCCAAGCGGAATGCAGCTTTGGTGGTTGCTGAAGCAAAAACCCGGGCGTGGGAGGAGTGCAGTGAGGCCATGGAGAACGACTTCCGGACGGCTTCGAGGAAATTCTGGTCCACCATCCGCCGTCTCAGGAGGGGGAAGCAGTGCATCATCAACACTGTGTATAGTGGGGATGGGGCGCTGCTGACCTCGACTCGGGACGTTGTGAGCCAGTGGGGAGAATACTTCAAAGACCTCCTCAATTTCACCGACACGCCTTCCCATGAGGGACCAGAGTCTGGGTTCTCTGAGGCGAGCTCTCCTATCTCTGGGGTTGAGGTCACCGAGGTGGTTAAAAAGCTCCTCAGTGGCAAGGCCCCGGGGGTGGATGAGATTCGCCCGGAGTTCCTCAAGGCTCTGGATGTTGTGGGGCTGCCCTGGGTGACACGCCTCTGCAACATCGCGTGGACATCGGGGACAGTGCCTCTGGATTGGCAGACTGGGGTAGTGGTCCCCCTTTTTAAGAAGGGGGACCGGAGGGTGTGTTCCAACTACAGGGGGATCACACTCCTCAGCCTCCCTGGTAAGGTCTATTCAGGGGTGCTGGAGAGGAGGGTCCGTCGGGAAGTTTAATCTCAGATTCAGGAGGAACAGTGTGGACCAGCTCTACACCCGCGGCAGTGGTTTTGTGGACTTGGAGAAGACGTTTGACCGTGTCCCTCGGGGGGTCCTGTGGTGGGGGGGGGCGCTTCAGGAGTATGGGGTACCGAACCCCCTGATACGGGCTGTTCGGTCCCTGTACGACCGATGTCAGAGTTTGGTCCGCATATCCGGCAGTAAGTCGGACTCATTTCCGGTGATGGTTAGAGTCAGCCAAGGCTGCCCTTTGTCACGGATTCTATTCATAACTTGTATGGACAAAATTTCAAGGCGCAGCCGAGGCGTAGATGGGGTCTGCTTTGATGGCCTCAGTATTGCATCTCTGCTTTTTGCAGATGATGTGGTTCTGTTGGCTTCATCAAGCCGTGACCTCCAGCTCTCACTGGAGCAGTTCGCAGCTGAGTGTCAAGCGGCTGGGATGACAATCAGCACCTCCAAATCTGAGACCATGGTCCTCAGTCGGAAAAGGATGGCGTGCCCTCTCCAGGTCGGGATGAGATCTTGCCCCAAGTGGAGGAATTCAAGTATCTTGGGGTCTTGTTCAGGAGTGAAGGAATAATGGAACGGGAGATCGACAGGCGGATCGGTGAAGCGTCTGCAGTGATGTGGACTTTGTATCGATCCGTTGTGGTAAAGAAGGAGCTAATTCGAAAAGCGAAGCTCTCGATTTACTGGTCGATCTAGGTTCCTACCCTCACCTATAGTCACGAGCTGTGGGTCGTGACTGAAAGAACAAGATCCCGGATACAAGCGGCCGAAATGAGTTTCCGGGCTCTCTCTTAGAGATAGGGTGAGAAGCTCAGTCATCCGGGAGGATCTCAGAGTAGAGCGGCTGCTCCTCCACATCGAGAGGAGCCAGATGAAGTGGCTGGGGAGAGGGAAGTCTGGGCGTCCCTGCTAAAGCTACTGCCCCTGCAACCTGACCTCTGATAAGCGGTAGAAAATAAATGTAAATGTACATCCTAAATGCTAACCGAACTGGTGTGTGTTGCAATGGATTTTCTCAAAATGAAAATGTTTTGATTGTTTTAATGTGCCAATTAGCGCTGATAGTAATGCTAACACTGAAAAATTATTTTATGGTATTACATTAATGTAAAATACAGTTTCATATTGTTCCTTTAATTTAAACTTTTTTTGATCCTTTTTTTTTTTTTTTTTTTTTTCTCAGCCGGTTCAAGGTTTTGACTACGCGAAGCAGCATTTGGGGCAGCAGGGAGGAGACGAGGAGACCCTACCTGCTGGTCAAGATACTTTGATGTTATCCCTGAAAATTCGGGATGCGCCACTTTCGCTGGAGAAGTCCTTGAAACATGAGGTCAACAAGGCGAACCTCACCAGTGACAAACACAAAAGGTATTTTCACCTCCTGCATCCGAATGGAAACCCGCAGCAGGGACAGCCCATTCAGAGAAGTCAGAGAGTGTCCTCTTAATGCCTTGAAGTTGAATAATACAAAGGTTTGAGCAGAGATCTACGTGTGGCCAGGTCAAATTGACAGCAAGAAGTGCTGTTTTGGAAATGAATTGTCATGTTAAATCATAATGGATTGTTTGATCCTGCCACAAAAAGGGCAGAATCTCTCAAAGCCTAGATTCAATTTCAGTCAGGATAATGAGATTAAACTTAAATGTATGTGACAGAAGAGGCAATACAGGGAGCTGGTCGTGCGGATGACGTCAGGATGACTCACTTTCTTCAGTCACAAGTCAGACGCACTTCAGCTTTACCTTCATATTTCAATCCAAATTGGACCACCAGTTTTCCATGATTATCCTGTGCTTGGACGCAATGAAGCTGGGACATAATACAGTTAACTAATTAGGCAAGAGGCACGGTCTGATCACATGTCAAATCACTGACGCATAGCAACAGATAGTTATACTTAATGTTACATGTTTTGGGGTTTCGGACATAATTTCAAAAAAATTTATTAAAGGAGGCAGTGTTAAAACTGCTAGCATAAATTTGAATGTAGCCTCACTTCACTAATCCCCCCCCCTCAAGTCTCTGACAAAGCCTCACTGGCCATTATCAAACATGGTCATTCATAATGGCATGCAATTATAAAAGTGAGTAGTCGTGATGAATAGTCACAGAGAATGCTGTGCAGCGTCAACAAAATATCAGCGCCAGCAATCCGAAGCTAGCATTAGCACTGTAAACAAGCTGACATGAGCCATAGCTGCTATGTTGGTAGCGTGACTTTTTAGTAATGGAATCAGAATCAGAATCAGAATCAGAATCATCTTTATTTGCCAAGTATGTCCAAAACACACAAGGAATTTGTCTCCGGTAGTTGGAGCTGCTCTAGTACAACAGACAGTCAATTTACAGAACACTTTGGAGACATAAAGACATTGACAAAAAACAACAACAAACAATAATTGTGCAAAAAGATGCAGAGTCCTCTTGCACTTAGAGCAGTTTGAATGGCTAATATCGCAATAGTCCGGTGCAATGACCATTGTGCAAAGGGCACTGAGACTTCAAGGAGTGTATGCGGTTTAAAGTGACGAGTTACTATAAAACCAAAACACTGGTTTGAATTTTTATTTTTGTATTATCAATTAAAAATCACAAAGAGCCTGTAGAATAGTGTAAAGTGTAGCTGGTCCAATACCTTTGTCCACCTAGTAATCTAGTTCTCATAGAACACCTCAGTAAAGGCGCATTTGTGGCATATGAACAGAAACTGCAGAAGAAATAGTCGATACAGCTAATATTACAATTCATCCATCCTTCCATCGATTGATTTTCTTCCGCTTATCCGGAGTTCGGTAGTGAGGGCAGCAGCGCAAGCAGGGAAGCCCGGACTTCCCTGTCCCCAACCGGCTCTTCCAGGGAGATCCCGAGGCATTCCCAGGTCAGCCAAGAAAAATAGTCTCTCGGAACGATTTCAACTCATATCTCAAGGCACCACTGGATCTATTTTTCTTACGTATAACTGAAAAGGGCAGCACAGTAAACTAGTGGTTAGCACACCTCCTTTACAGTACTGAGGTTTTGAGTTTGACTCTCAGCTCTGGCCATCTTCCTGTGTGGAGTTTGCATGGTCCCTTCGTGCTTGCGTCGGTTTTCTAAGGACACTTTGGCCTCCTCCCACGTACCAAAAACATGCATGTTATGGAAATTGAAGACTCACAATTGTCCATAGGCGTTAACGTGAGTGTGGATGGTGTGTCCTGCGACCCAGTCCCGGGTGTAGTAGTTGTACCCCACCTCTCGCAACAAAGTCAGCTGGGATAGGCTCCAGCTCACCCTCGAGGACAAGCGCTAAAGAAAACGGATAGATGGATGTAACGGAATAGTTGGATGATTTGATCGATATACTGTATGTAATATCATGAGTGAAATTAGGAAGGCTTCAATTTGACCGGTCATTTCAAATACTTATATAACATATTCCCACTCCTACGCCAAATTCAGTCACCGTTAGGAAAGATTTTTCATCCTGCCATTCCCTTCATCCCATTTGTCATGATTCCACACATCTTTTAACCCAACTTCCCCCTCGCACGCAGCCAATGTAAATGTATTCCCTACGTCTCTATTAGTTATCACACAGTGCACGTCTTTGTTGAGGCCACGCAGCGCCGCCTCAGTGGGAGCCGGGAGTGCATCCTCTGTTCCTCTGTCTCTCTCTTCGCTGTTATCATTCTTAGCAGACAAATAAGGGCTGGACTGCGGCGCTTTGATGTCACTGTCGGCGCGGCTCTAATTCCAGCCTCAGTGCAGCGTTTTAAGGCCCTTTAACACGATGCGGACAGAGCCAGCGTAGGTCTAATTAAAAGCAAAATGATGTTCTATCACGGCATCCTTTTAAACATAGCAGACACACCCATGCATGTACTAATACAGAGAATATTATTTATTGATAAGGTTTAAAGGTTGCTGTTTGATTTAAGACTAATTCATATCCCAGTCCTTTCTCTGTAGTCCGAATGTTTTTGGACTGACATAACTTCTTAAAAAAATGCAGACTGTAGTGTTGCACAAGTCTATTGTTTTAACAAACAACTGCCATCATAATTCAATATGTTTCGGAAGGTGTTAAAGGGAAGGGTGACATAACCTGGCTGCGAGCCCGGCTTTTCTGAGAGCTCACCGCCTCTACTGTTGCCATGGTTACTTGCAGCAAGTTGTTGAGTGAGGACGGTTCCGTCATCAGCAGCGAATCAGAGCAGCGGAATTCCGTCCGGGGCTTGGCGGCGCCGAAAGTCACAGCGCAGCAGAAACCGACAAAGGAGGAGACGCGCAAGAGAGACGGTGAGCGTCTCACACACACGGGGGTGTAAATACAAAATCATTCACGCTTCTTACAACAAGGTCATGTGACAATCGCATCCTGGTTTGTTTCTCACGTACTCTACATACACAAGTACACTCACATAAGACTACATTTCGTCACTGCATTTGTGATAGCAGAAATGTTACAACTCCGCAGTATGCAGACATGGACATGATGCTTTTGCATAAAAAACCCCTCATTATTAATACAAATCGCACAGCATGTCACGAGTGGGATGCTGTGAAACTAGCCCCTTAACATATTATAAACACAAATGTGGACCATGACTAATAAGAACACTATAGATCACCAAGTACCATTCCATCCGTTTTCTATACTGCTTATCCTGTTCAGGGTCGCAGGGAGCTGCAGCCTATCACTGTTGACTTTGGGTGAAACCATTCACTCTCACATGCACACTGTCACTGATTGGGAACTAAACCCATGCTCCGTGCACCAAAGTCAGGGTAATGTACCACCTCACACCTTCATAAAGTACTCAAATAAGATATCGGAGCTAAAAAAAATCAAACAAAAAATGCATGTAACAAGTAGAAATGGGCATTCAACTCAGCAAGGATGGAGCTCAACTTCCCATAGCTGGCGTCCCGCTCTTTAGACAAATGATTCCCAAACGCTGTGATATGAGAGATCATCACATACAAAATACTGATCAGTTATTTGTAGTTGCTTTGTGAGTGAATTTACTCTCTATTCTTCAGACCCATACGACACCTCCTCTGGCTCCCTGCAGCTCATTTCAATAAAGCCCATGACGGCTCAGCTCAACTACTCACAACATCTTTCCTCCGAGCACGACTCAGCCATGCTCAACGGAGAGGTAAATCATCGGCATAAATGCAAACATATTGGCTGATATTTGTTCTGTTTGTGTCTTAAAATGGATGTGTGTATTGAAAACCTATTGAGAATTTTTTTTCTGTTAAAATCTTTGCTGAGTTTGTTTTTATGGGTATTTATACATGCCCAACCACCTGTCTCTGTTTATAGCTTATACCTACAGTATGTTTATAGCTTTCCTCTTTTCTTATAGGTGAACTTGGCTCTCAAGCAGCGGTCGGACGTCGAGCACTACAGGAACAAACTGAGGGTCAAGCCCAAGAAGAAGGGCTATTTCGACATTCCTCCCATGGATAACTGCAGCTACAGTGGCTGGGCCCTCTCACAAAGACAGCAGCGACATGGCCACGAGAGGGCTGAACCTGACGAGGAGCGAAGTTCCACCTATGTCAAGTCTCACGTGAGGTGAGGAAGATTGGAAAATGAATGGATATATTTAAAAAAAAAAAAAGAATTTCTATTTTACTGTCGCTTTTAATGTGAGCAATCCTTCAGTGAAATCCACATAACTGCTATTAAATCATACTCTACCCCAACTTGTTTATGTTTTCTGGCATCATAAAACCTCCTGTCACGCTCAAGGGACACTAAAACAAATAAATGGCTTTTAATTGATTTGTTGTCAATGCGCTTACTTTACTGCTAGGCTGTTCCCAATATACTAAAGCTGTATTTAACGGCTGTGTTGCCTAAATTTGGAACCAAAAGCTGTATAATCTGAGAGTAGAACTAATCCTGGAAAACTGAATACATGGTTTCTCTTTTTGCTTAAGATATTAGCTACTTTATTTTCTTAATGTACCCTGCAGGCACAATCAGGTAGGGCAGACATCATATCGCAGCAGACAGAGCCTGAACAGTCCAAGTCCTGGAGGAACTGAGATGGATTTGCTTGTGATGAGGGAGAGACCCAGGAAAGGCATCCGGAACAGTGGCTATGATGTAAGTCCAAACCTTTGTCGTGCCACAAAGTACATTACGATAGCATAGAATTCAAATTTCACCATTTAACAAACTATAAGAAATAAAGATCCATACCATGCTATACCATCAAATACGACGAAGAAACATACAAATGTTATGCCATCTCATAATGAACATACCACATAAATACACAATAAAATGACTATACCTTAAAATACCAAACTGAACCATATTGCACTGACCTCAGAATCTGTCTGCCTTTGCCTCGATTTAAATTCACCAAAATCGCGTTAGACCAGCTGCGCCAAAAATTAGACATCTTTTCACAGGCATAAGGTTAGACTGACCTTCTTCCACCAAATTGTCTCTCCACTGGGCACATCTCAAATTGCACAACCTCACAGTGCCGAAACACTGAGCTGGGTATAAAACGGTCAGGTATGGTAAAATTAAAAATATACTTAAATAATGATTCAAATAAAATATACTGCAAATAAAAGTAAAAAAAAAAAAAAGCCAAAATAAATGTTTCAAGACATTTGAAATGTCATACAATAGTGGAAGGCAGTAGAGGAAAAAACGTCTAGTTCTACTAGTGTGAAAAGTATTACTAGTGAGGACAAAGAGCAGACTAGTACATGGACGATTCAGCGCACTAGCGGGCAGTGTTGGGAAAGTTCATTTTCTACGCGAACGAGTTCAAAATTCAGTTCACCGTTGAAAAAAATGAACTAGTTCAATTCATAGTTCATAATTAAAAATTTTGCACTAAGTTCACCGTTCCAAAAATTAACTAGTTCATAGTTCTTTTTTTTTTCAGTGTTGCTGACAGGCTATTACCCTCAAAATACTGGCGTTTCATTTCCTCATTGTTGCCACCCATTCAGTCCACACTAGTAGCCAGCTGCAGCATTCACCCTACAATCTCAGAAGACTGAAAAAAAACTTGTTGCTTGAATAGTCTTTTTTAAAATGAGGAATTAAAACAAAAACAGGACTTTTGTTCTTAATGGGCAAACAAAAAGCATTACAGGAACGATGGTAAAAGGACATTGATAACTTTGCATTCCTTGCAGCTCTGGCTGACTGTATTGACAAAATATTTTATCTCATCTATTCTTATATTACAAAACAAAATAAATTCCATATTGTGACAGTGTGATCGCACAGTATTTTAATACAAATAATAATTTTTCTAGTAATAAATCTTTACAATGATGTACTGCATTAAAAAAACAACGAAAGAACACATTTGCTCTCATTTCTGCATTGTCCCCGAACGCATCTCACGTACACAGGCTGCTGACATGCCTGCCGAATGTAAACGTGAATGGCGGTTACAAAATATGGCTTTCATCCCCGACATATGAAGGCTCATATATAATGTGTCCAGACGGGTTTGTCCTGGAAGTCCCGAGCAAAACCTGGCAATCTTGAACGAGAATGACCTTTCGTTCGAAAACCTTTCTTTGACGCCAGAATGAGCGAGGTCTCAATAATGTTCAGGCAGAATTGAACTAAGTTCAGTTCACGTTTGCCAAAAATATAAACCAGTTCATGAACCGTCGTTCATAGACTCGTTCAGGTAAAACACTGCTAATAGCATATCAAATAAATGCTCAAGCAGCTGCCATACAAACAACCTTTCACATTCTCTCCTATGAGTAATTTACACTCTTCAAATAACCTAAGAAGCATGCACAGCACACTACATACTGTACTATAATTGTACCACCATATTTGTAATAGGCTTAAGTTGTGTTTAACCAGTGTTAATCTAGTCACATGCGTTGTAAAAATAGGCCAAAAGCTTGTCAGACATGACAAGTTAATGCTAAATCCGTGTCTTCTTGGCCTATTTAATACTTCAAGACAGAAATCAAGACACACTGTGCTCAGGTGTGGTCACCATGTGCACCAACAAGCTGGCGGAAGACAATTGATTCATTTATGAATCCCGAATGAACATTTATAAGGTCTTGTTATGTAATGCATATCCATCTCACTGCTTCATGCTGCCATCTTTTATTGTTCCATCATGGTTCCTGGCTCCCTAGTGTAATGGAGCAGACTGTTCACCCTTGGTGTTTTTACTGTGAGCTGTTCTTTTGTAAATCATATAAGCAGTGATATCAGTGACTGAAATGCCGCATGCCACTCTCTTCTCAACATATCCCTTGCATTTTGTCCAGCTTTGAAAAGAGAGATACTATATGCTCTATATGTGTTATGATGTAAGTCTTATTAGTGTGATACAGCAGAATGGAGGTACTATTAATGTGAACACTCCAGATTTCCTGATAGGATACAATTTTTGTCTGCTGTCTATACTGCTTTTGTGCATTACACTAAATAGCTATAACAAATAAGACTTTGAATAAGGAGAAAACCTTGACAAACCATTTAAAGATGCTGGCCTGTAAATTGTGTTTTCTGTTTCTGTTTTCTTTTCTTTTTTTTAACTTAGACAGCCCCCCCCCCTTTTGTTTTTTTCAAATTTCCTGCTCTTTTTTATTACAAAGGGACCAGTGTAGCTGCAAGCCCCGTACTGCAGATATTACTCCCTTTCCATGTTGCAGGGTGGACTGATTTATGAGGTGCACTACAGCAGGTATCCCGTGGCAACCTTCTGTTTGCACAGGAAGTAGGACGTTCGTTTTCATTTGTCACCAAACAGCTCAAACAGCTCGTTTTCATTTGTCACCAAATATACAGGCTTGGAGAATGGTTTTGAAAGGGAGCACTGTGAAATGTATGGAGTGGTTAATATTTGCAATGACTGATGCTGAGGAGAAAAACAATGTGGGCTTGGGATTGAAAAGCTGTAGGTTGTTCTTCTTCACGCAACCTTCCACATTACTGTCAACACTTGGTCAACATCGATCCGCATATTGGCTGTATTGATTATTCTTTGCCGCTTACACACAATGCAATGCAGCTGTAATGTGATTTGTGTTGACTGGCATTTGTGTTGACTCAAAGGCTGTAGATTTGGAATTCCACCAAGATTATCATGGTAGCATATCATGAGGAGCCTCAATTTTAAAATGATCTAATGATTCATTCTGGGCATGTGTGTTTAGCTCTTTAGTTTATTCCGACACCAGAAGTTGAAGGTAGAGAATGAAGTTTTCAAACTGCTAGCAAGATTTGAATGTAGCCTCACTTGACTCCCGTCACCCCCGCGTCTTTTCCCAAAGAAATGCCCCCAGCTCACTAACTCGCATGGACGGCATGGAGTATTGCCAAACATGAAATGTTACTGGTTTGATGTTGTATATTTTGGAATGTACAATCAATTAAAAATATAAGAGAGGTGATTAACTTACCTGATGATCCAGTGAGAACGCTGATGCTTTCCCAAGCCCAGCCAGATGCAGCCATCCGCAAATAGGCCACCACCGTTTTATACTGTATGTTTACCCTTGACGTCGAGAGCGGTCCAATTTCTTCTTTTTAACCTTTGTTGCGAACCGGAGTTAAATCATCCAACCAAAAAACTACAATAGTCTTCTTTTGTGAGAGTCTGCTTTGTGTTGCGAGGCTGCATGGGCAAATGATTGACACACTATTCCGTCACGCCTCCTGTCTCTACAGTCTCTGATTGCGTATTCTTGGCGCGCCCTGACAACAATAATTAAAATTAAATTAGAGGCATAAAATGTGACCAGAGAGGGATGATATTTCAAACGATCCTTTTAATAATATCCGACTGTCAGGTCATACAGTATTTGGAAAAAAAAGTTGTCTTTATTTTTAAAATCTACGAACTCTACCTTTAAGTGAAGTAAGCTGACTCACATTCAAAGCAACATTAAGGAAAGATTGAGTGACAATGTTAAAACGTGAGATGCCTAAGTCTCATCAGCAATGGGTATTTCCTTCACATAATTTAGGAACGAGTGTTTGATTATAAACTGTGTTAATGTCTTTTCACTTTTATATGGCAGTTAAGAATGTGAAAATGTTAGCATTGCCTGTACATTTCATAATTTTGGGATTTCCCCCCCAAATCCGTACAAATTGTTGGATTGCATTCAACCTTAGAATGTCCACGTTACTATCAACCCCTTACCAACACCCTTTCATCCATTGGATTATTCTTTGCAGGAAACAGACAATGGTTTTACCACGTGATTTAGTAAGCCAAGTTTATCGTTGAATTTCATTGATTTTCAAGTGTCTGCACTCTGCATGTTTATTCCAGACCGAGCCTGAGTTGATTGAAGAGACAAACGTCGACCATTTAATGGATCAGAGGGGCTTCGTGTACGGCCGCGGTCTGAAAGGCCAGTCACAGGCGTCCACGCTGAGCTCACAGCCATCCATTGATGAAGTGCGGCAGCAGATGCACCTGCTCCTGGAGGAGGCATTCAGCCTGGCCTCGGGGGGGCACTCCACATCCGGGAGGCACTCCCACCACCGCCGCCCCCCTCCTGATCAATACAGCGCCGCTCCAGCTTCACTTCCCTATGCAGATGTGGTGACCAGTGCTCCGGGCACTATAAGCTGCAGTCGCGGAGGACTGCAGTGGAGCCCGTCTTATGGAGCAGACGTGTATCAGTGCAGTTTACCCAAACCAGTAAGCATGATCAGATAATGTAGTCTCTCTAAAGCAAAGGTGTCCAAACTGCGGCCCGAGGGCCATTTGAGTTCCACTTTAGCGGCCCACAGCATATGCTAAAGTTAACAATTGACACAACCTGTTTGCCTGCATTGCATTACTTACTTTCTACACTGGGTGACAAGGCAGGAGAAGTAAAGGGATGAATCTGTTCTCGTGGGATACAGGACTAAAATGTCCTGGAAAATCCTTACTTTATCATCTAGCTTTTTTTTTTTTTTTTTTGAATAAATATACAGTTCTGCCTTGAGATACGAGTCACCCAAATAACAGGTTTTTGAGATATGAGCTTGTCTCTTTGCCGATGTTTTGCTTTGCGAGTAAAAATTTCAGATATGAGCGCTGTACGGTGGCAGTGAAGTCAGCTTCATAAAAAGCAGCAGTTTGGCGGACAGTGAGCAATTCTTCAAAAGAAGAGGCTTCAAGGCAAGCTATATATTGCCTCTCCCAGTGGTAGTTTACTGTCAAATTAAACCTAAAACAAAGAGAATTACACATTCTGTATTAAAACACACACACACACACATAGCTTTACCTTAGTAAAGTCCGTTTAGCTAAATTCTAACAAACAATGCAAAACCCCATTGACGGGCTAACGAATAGCATCAGTGTTGCGGTGTTATAACCCTATAAACATGCAACACATCTGTCTATCTGATAGTATAAAAACGCTCACAGGCATGTATTCTTTATCCTCTGCAAAGAACTACCAATATTACTAAAGCTTACTGAGAAGCTGTGACTGTCCCCATGTGTACCTGTACTGTATGTCTGTATTGGGCAAAGATTATTTTAGACACAAGTGTTTTGAGTTACGACATTTGTCACGGAAAGAATTGAGCTTGCATTTCAAGAAATCACTGTTTAGAATATACGGGTATATAAAAACATGCTTTTTTACATTTGCATATCTTCACCAAGACGGATGGATTGATTTTTGTGTGTTAATGTGAAGATTGTCAAAGTGGCCCTTGCATCCTTTAATTTTTCAGTAAACAGCCCTTGTAAAAACAAGTTTGGACACCTATGCTCTGAATAATCATGTTTATGTGAACTTAAACACTTGTCATTATCTCTTGCAGGCCTTTCACTTCACCCAGCTGCCTGATATGGCAATTAGCTCTCCTCCTCCTTTACCACCTCGCACTGGACCACCTCCTGGCACCTCCTTAAGACGGTAATGCTCATTAGGTTTCACTCCGACGTACACGATTCTCTTTCACATCCAATTTCAAGAGATTTGATATTCTCTAGATAATGTACTGGGACCAGTGTGATTTCAGGCCATGTATACATTTTAATATTGAACTAGTGCATTGAGGTATGGCAAGAATGTTAATGAGCTAATAGCTCATCCACATGGAGTGTGTCTGCCCTCTAGTGGCGACTGCTTAGTATAATTCTACATTTATGCCACTGCCATCCCGCTCAGTTCCATCTCTGACCTGGGGCCCAAGGGAAGGAGCTCTCAGACATCTGTCACTGAAATGCAGAGTCCACATGACAACAACCCATATGGGCCAAGCTCCAGGGCGGCACTTCCATCCATCACTATAGAGCAGCCTGTGTCCAACTACTCAGGTGAGTGGACAGCGAGCCAAGGTGACATTTTAAAAGTAAGCCATGACATGTAAGTCTCACTCCATGTTTCCCCCTCTCTCGTACTCTCTTCAGGAAACCCAATAACAGCCGTCTATTCCATCCCAGCCAGCAGGCCGGGCTACTCGGACTATTACGTCTCCGCCTCGCCCACCTCCTACCACAGTCCCTCTTGGATGTCCTATCCTCCTGAACCGGAAGATGTGCCGCATCAGTGGGCAGACTCTGTAAGGAATGCTTGAATTAACACTGTGACTAACAACATCAGAACAGACAAAACATGATAGAAATACAGTGGTGCCGTGAAATCTGAGTAAAATTCTTTCTGTCACCACGCTCGTAACGCAAAACACTCAAACAACCTTTTCCCATTGAAATGAATGGAAATGCCATTCATCCATTAAAACATACAGTACTGACATAATTAAATAGAATGAAAAATAATAAACAGTTTTTGTCACACTGCCTTAAATGAATGGCCATTGTGCTGTTCCTTCCGGTATGCCTGTATTGGTCACTTGGGGGCAGTATAAGACGGACAGATACAGTATATGGTTCAATCGAGACTCGCAGTGCATCAGTACGGCACTAATATTTGTCATTCTTCACAGAGGATAAAGAATATATGAGAGTACTGTTGTCTTTCTACATGTGTTGCTGCACCATTTCTGTTCAATCATTTGTTTGAAGGGTAATCACACTGCAACATAGCTGCTAATTTGCATTAGCATTGAGCTAGCAGACTGAAAGGCTAAGCCATGTGGTTCGTTGTTTTATGCTTAGTTTGACAGTAAACTCTAACTGGGAGTGGCAATAAACAGCTTGAAGCCTCTTTTTTGAACAATTGCTCAATATTTGCGAAATTGCAATTTATTGTGAAGTGAGTAGAGTTTACTGCCACCATATAGGGCTGCGCTTGCAAGTCAAAGCAAAAAATCAGCCGAACAATGGCTCGTAACTTGAAAAACTCAGTCATATCTGAAGGCACCAGTTTTTGTTCTCCCCGCCATCTCTCATGATTAGACCTTACTCTACAAATGGACAAATTCTATTTGAAATTAGCTTTTTCCAAATGATTATTTGTCTATGTCAAAAGAACTAACTAACTAACTAACAAATAGTTATCATAACATTTTGTGCTTGGTTGAGGTAATACGCTTTTGTGTGTTTTAACTACTGTATAAACACATTTTGGCTTTGTATTTTGTTATTGACAATGCTGAATTTATGTGGTTTTTTTCATCTTCTTTTTAAAATTGTTTTTTTTTAATCTTGGCCCTTTTTTCCAGCTTCCTTTGCCGGGTTATGTCGAGGCTTTTCCCCATCCTCGCTACCCACAGGGGAGCCCCTCCTTACTCCCCCTACAGTACACTCAGGCTCTGGACCAACAGCCTGCCACCCAGAGCACAGCATCCCAGAAAAGCTTGCAGCAGGTGGGGAAGGATACGGACAGCATTCCCCTGAGCAACCTCTCAACTTCTGCACTTGTACACGCTATAAGGCAAGAGGTGGCCAAGCTGGCAAAGAAGCAGAGTGACATGTTTGATTTCTAGTATGGATCCCACCCCTTTGTCTCCAGGAGTTAATGTCACATTGATCCACAACAGACTAATGAAAGCGGAAATCTTTCAGACTGATTTTTGATGTTTGTACTGTAAAATGACCAGATCTTATTAACCCATTGACTGATTTATTTTCTTACACCAGTCAGCTGCTCGCATAAAGCAACAGAACATTTGTAGTTTTTTTTTGGAGAGGAAAACCCCACCTCCTGCAATTGATATTCGAAGTGACTGCACACGTCATTGTAGATATGTCAATAGTACGACCATACTGTATGGGTAGGAGAATGTGCTTATATGAAAGGATGTGAACAGTCAAACTAACCATTGTTTTTACCAAAAGTACCAAACACTTCCTGACAGCCTGGCCGTGGACCGCAGTGTATAGAAGCATGGAAAATTATGTTTTATCCCATTTGATGGCGTCAAGCAGATTTGGTGGCAACGCTGTTGGCCCTTTTTAAACATCACCATATCATGACCAACCGCCTCATCAAACTCAACAATTCCAATATGTTTAAATTAGTCATCACGATAGAACCACCATTAAACCGTTGCTGAGAAAGACAAACAAACAAACGAACCAAAAAAAAAAAAAACATGAAACCACGACACGCATTTAGCGATTCATCTGAGTGGAAGAGACAGTCATACTTTGGGATAAAAGCCTTCACGGGTAATGCTCAACTCAATTGTTACTGCAGAATTGCTGTCTGGGGATTGTGACTTGGGACTGAGTGCCAATAAGTGCATGGAAGTTTATAGCAGGGATGCTGCATAAACATCCTGGTGCTAGCGATTGCCTCCTAGCAATTTAATATTGCTAATAACATGCAGGGCTATATAAAGCAATGATGTTAGAAGAACGCGTCGAGTTGTGAGAAGTGATTTGACTAAAATGTATAATTCACAGCTCCATTTATGATTTTCGCCCACATAAAAAATGGTTTGTACTTATACATTTTGCTTAGGAAAATATTCATTGAAGTAGTTGCTTGAATCCCAAAATTACTTCTACTGATAAACCATAGCAGCACTTAATATTTAAACTGTACAACATACAGTCAAGTCATACTTGTGTACATCAGCAGTGGACACAGGCTCATGGTGGAAATACAGGGATATGATAATGAAAGGTTTTTAGATGGTCATTGACTGAGCTAACATGAACATGAGAAAAAACACTCTAAAATCAATGTATTTTTGACTTCCATGACTGACTTCCTAATTTCCAATTAATCTGCTCATTGATTGGAGAGTGAGACAGAGTGAAAGAACTAATAGCCTACATGATCAAACTTAAATAAAAGTGTTTTTTTTGTTAATTATCAGAAGAACAGACTTGGCTGTCTTTGCCTTTCTCCTGCAAATGTCCTTTTCCACAATTCATAACTGGATTTTCCTCAGCCAGGTGAGAAAGCTTGCCAACTTCCATTGAGGGGAAAAAAAAGAATTGTGTGACACAATTTGTAACAATACTGATGTGATTTTCTTTGCACACGCTTCTCTAACTCGCTCCAGTCCAAGGGCTTACACCAGATGATAGTGAAAGGAAAATTAAATACATCACAGTGTTTATCCGCTTTTTGTCGAATTATTGCATTTTCTCCCTCATGTGGAAAGAATGAAGTGTATGTGTTTGAAAAAAAAAAACCCCAGAAACATCACCATCTTTGAGTTAAGTCAGAAAAATTCTCGGACTGGTGTTCTATGCCCACTTTGTTTAAGATCATCAAACAAATAAATATCAGACAATAACCCAAGACAACTTACATTTTTAAATCTTAATTTTATTTATTAAGAAAACAAATATTTAGTTACATTACACATTCATTTATCTTAAACATGAAAGAGGGGAAACTATACAAGAAAAAAAACATTTGAGAAGGGGCCAAATACTTGTTCACGGTACTGTAACTGAGACCTTACTGTACAGTGGAAATAAAAAGTCCCTGTTCAAATGTCAGGTTTTTGTGCAGAATTAGACCAAGATAAATCATTTTAAAAGTTTTCCCACCTCTAATGTAACCTATAACCTGTACAACTTAATTGAATTACAAGAAAATCTAGGGGAATCGTAGGGGAAGTAAAAATATACAACTGAAATAATATAGTTGCACAATTGTGCCCACCCGCTTGGAACTGGGATGTTGATGTGTTTAGAATTAACACATTCAAACTCATGGTAAATGAAGTCAGTACACACCTGCCACCATTTAGTGTCTCTGATTAATCCCAAATAAAGTTCAGTTGTTCTAGTAGGCTTTTCATTATGTTTTTGTTTTTGTTTTTGTTTTTAGCTTTCTAGCAGAGGCCTGAAGGTAGGTATGGTGTTCTTTTGCTGATGAGCAGTCTTGTGTTTGCATTGAACACACATTTTGAAATTATGGCCAAAAAGTTCATTATTTTTAGGTTTCATTGCACTATAACACAAGTGGGAGATTGTTACGGTTCGTTGAGTCTTGGAACTTTTCTGACACACCTGGGCTTTAATTCTAACTTTGTGGGAACAATTTGTTGGAGGCTTTTTTATTACTGGGTACATAAATCACACTCCAATAATGCATGTTTAATGAGTTTGGTGTGAAAAAACCCTGACTTCACACCCATCCAAAATGGCGTGAATTAGAGCTGTGAATGTGACTCAGTGTTGTCAAATTATTTTGCTATGTAACATTGTCAATATAAGATTCAAAATAACGCTGCTCAGATTTCAACTACAGTGTTAAGTGCAGTTAATAATTTAAAATTTATTCAGTATCATATATTATGAGATCGCAGCATGAAAGTAGTTAGCATGCCTGCCTCACAGTTCTGAGTTTCCGGGTTCGAATCTCATCTCCTGCCCTTCTGTGGGGAGTTTATATGTTCTCGCTTTGCTCGCATGACTCTTTTCCAGGTACTCCAGCCTACTTCCAAATCCTCAAAATATGCATGTCGGTTAAATAAAAACTTCTAAATTGTCCGTAGGTGTAACACTGTGAATGGTTGTTTTTCAGTAGGCCTGACTATGTGCCCTGCGATTAGCTGGCGACCAGTCCAGGGTGTATCCTACCTCTGGGTTAGGCTCAAACTCACCTGTGACCCTAATAAGCACTAGCGCGACAGAAAATGTTTCAGTAATGCTACATTTAAGCATAAATCATAGTTTACTTGAACACTCATTACTCACGACGTCCTGAAACTGTTGTGTTGTTTTTCTGTGTATTGTTAACGTTTACTCACCAATTCTGCAGGTCAGAATGGTGGGCGGTGAACATGTAGTACACCATCTTCCCACTAGGGTTCAGCATTGCAATATACAATCCAATGCCAGCATGAATAGTGTGCTTATCAACAGTCACAGAAATTAGTGTGTCGAATTAGGTAATTTGAGAGTAACTTGCAATGTATTTTGTCTGCTGAAGTATGTAAGATGTGAGTATTCTTAGTGTCACTACATGCGAATTGAGAATGCATGTAGCACAGTTAAATCTTCTTCTCCTTCAACTCTTTTTATGGGTGTAGTGTGTTGTAGTTAAATCACAGGGGTGGTCACGAAAGTACAAAATGTCCATTTCTCAGTCTTTCTAAAAGCTGTATCAAAGACATCACCTTTTAAATTACGCTAATACTACGGTTAACATTTTATGTTGCAAATAATCCAAACCGAATGAGTACTGTGTATGATCAAATCGTGGCCTCCACTTTAATTTGGCGCTGCACCTTAATAAATCACTGGGTGCTTTGTCCATTAAAACAAATACATGCCTCTCTTCAAATGGAAGCCTCAGGAAAAAAAAGAGGTGCAATTAAATAGCTTTAATTACTTTACCAGAGTTTTTCTTGGCTCAAATTGAGGCAGAAGTGGTACCATTCTGATCATTTGTATCCACATGTATTTTATAGTTCTTTAACATCCATCCATCCATCCATTTTCTGAGCCGCTTCTCCTCACTAGGGTCGCGGGCGTGCTGGAGCCTATCCCAGCTGTCATCGGGCAGAAGGCGGGGTACACCCTGAACTGGTTGCCAGCCAATCGCAGGGCACATCGAAACAAACAACCATTCGCACTCACAGTCATGCCTACGGGCGATTTAGAGTCTCCAATTCATGCATGTTTTTGGGATGTGGGAGGAAACCGGAGTGCCCGGAGAAAACCCACGCAGGCACGGGGAGAACATGCAAACTCCACACAGGCGGGGCCGGGGATTGAACCCAGGTCCTCAGAACTGTGAGGCTGACGCTCTAACCAGTCGGCCACCGTGCCGCCAGTTCTTTAACATGTTATTTCTTTTAAATAATATATTATTGTAACATACACAATGAAAATACAGGAACCCCGTTCGAGATTATGTAAAGATGTACAACTAACAATCCGTGTAATGAATAACAAATTTTACATTCAAACATTCAGAATAAGCACAGCCATTCATAGATTTTGTGGTGTGGCCACTTTTGCTCGAGACATTTGTATATTATTTTGAAGCAGCCTTCCAGATCTCTGTGTTCCCCGTTCATCTGTGTAACTATGGCATGCAGTAGTCCATCCATCCATCCATTTCCTTAACCGCTTATTCTCACTAGGGTCGTGGGCGTGCTGGAGCCTATCCCAGCTATCTTCGGGCGGGAGGCAGGGTACACCCTGAACCGGTCGCCAGCCAATTGCAGGGCACATAGAAACAAACATTCGCACTCACATTCACACCTACGGGCAATTTAGAGTCGCCAATCAACCTACCACGCATGTTTTTGGGATGTGGGAGGAAACCGGAGTACCCGGACAAAACCCACCCAGGTACGGGGAGAACATGCAAACTCCACACAGGCAGGGCCGGGATTTGAACCCAGGTCCCTACAACTGTGAGGCGGATGTGCTAACCAGTCTTACACCGTGCCGGCATGTGCAGTAGTGTTACCCCTAAAAGGCAAATACACTAAAAGCATTAAAAACAACCATGAGTTTTTTTGTGACATGCCAGGTGTTTTTTGGTACCTTCGTCAATGCACTCTTTTTTTTTTTTTTTTTTTTTTTTTTTTTGTGTGTGTGTGTGTACGAAAAGTATGAGTTTGGTAAGCCACTGCGGACAAAACCCACTGTGCTCCATAAATTGCAGTGAATTTAGTGTCAATTGCAGTGAATTTAATGTCACTTTTTCCACAGTTATTAATGTTGGTTTTGTGCTAATATAACGTTACTCCTTCTCAATTAAATCCCCAGCTTTGAAAAATACTCACCACAAACACAAGGTGTAAGAGTCCAAAACTTTTCTCCACCTGATATATCAGATAACCTTGGTTAAAAAAGAATTACATTTTTTTTTTACTGTTTCAAAATCCATGAAATCCTATGACACATTTGCAATATAGGAAAGAAAATCCATCTACTACTTACTTGTTCTTCGACAATTTAAGGCGCAACGTCCAAATGTTTGCAGCGTAAGTGCAGCCCACCTCAATTGAAGTTAAAAATAACACAAAACGAGTGAAACGCTGGTTAGATAATAACATTTTTATGATTTCAGAGCTTTATGATTTGCAGGCAGTCCGAAACTAGAATTAAAATTGTATATGCAAGAAAATACATGATTACCACATCCTAATTTGATTACCATTTCCACCATTGGTGTTTAGGTCGGGTGCCCATAGCTGCATGAGCTAAGAAAAATCACAACCGTACAGTCCTAGTGCTGAGTGTGGATGTTTATCTTATCATGTAAACAAGGAACACAAACATCGTCAATATATCTTCGACACAAAACCAATACATAATGAAACAATTAATCATATATCAGCATGGTATTACAGTCCTGCAGCAAGTGCAAAGTTGAATAGTCATAACCTTGATACAGTTCTCACTCTTCTGGCTTACTGCTCAGACGAGGCATTGTACGTGACTGTCCGAAAACCTGAACAGGGAAATATTAGTCCTACCACCGTCACTGATGGTGTAGTGGTACACTCGCCTGACTTTGGTGTGGGCAGCGTGGGTTCAGTTCCCACTCAGTGACGGTGTGAATGTGAGCGCGAATGGTTGTCCGTGTCCGTTGTCCGTATATGTGCCCTGCGACTGACTGGCGACCAGTTCAGGGTGTGGTCTGCCTTTCGCCCGAAGTCAGCTGGGATAGGCTCCAGTGCTCCGTGACCCTCACCATGATAAGCAGTGTTGGAAATGGATGGATGGAAAGTCCTACCACTGCATTGTGGGTGACATCCATTTTCAACACCGCTTCTCCTCACTAGGGTCGCGGGCCTGCTGGAACCTATCCCAGCTATCATCGGGCAGGAGGCGGGGTACACCCTGAACTGGTTGCCAGCCAATCGCAGGGCACATACAAACAAACAACCATTCGCACTCACATTCACACCTACGGGCAATTTAGAGTTGTCAATTAACCTATCATGTTTTTGGGATGTGGGAGGAAACTGGAGTGCCCGGAGAAAACCCACACAGGCACGGGGAGAACATGCAAATTCCACACAGCCGGGGATTGAACCCCGGTCCTCAGAACTGTGAGGCAGACGCTCTAACCACTCTATCACTGTGCCGCCTTGTGGGTAACAATCAAGTATAAAATGACACGTAAATTGAAAAAAAAACCCAAAACAAAACCAAAAAATGTTCCATTGAATGGTTAAGGATTGTTACTTCTGTGTAACAATCCTTAACCATTCAATGGACATCATTGTGTCCACCTCAAGCAATACACAAATAAACACCTGGTGCTTTTTGCAGTTGAGTAATTAAAATTCCCCGGCAACTAATTATGTGAGGAAATATGATAATATTATTTTTGTGAGGGTAGAATTTTTGATACTTTTCTTGTATGATCTAATCAAGTGCCTAGTTAGCATTATGTACACACCCATGCACTGCATTTTATTATTAGGGGCATTCTTTGTGGGACGTTATGACTTGAGTTGATGCTTGTATTCATATTTACATCCATTTTCTTTATGGTGACTTCCCACTTTAATTGAATGACATGATTCCCATTGTGTCTTGCTTTCTTCCCAGGTAGAGCACAGTAATTGGATGTGATCTTGCTCTGAGGGCCAATTATCTTTAATAAAAGCCACTTAGAGTAATTAGCACTGACATTTGAGCAGACATCAGCGTAGAGTTTTGGAGAATTAACACCATGTGGTGCGCAAGGACAGGTCAAGGGAAAACAATGGATTTGCAGATAAGTGACTGTAAAAAAATTATCTTAGCCTTTATGATCGTCAGGAGCGGACTGAACTTTCACATCATTATCAAACTGTTTCGTGATTGAGGCCATGCTTTAAAAGCTGAAGGCCTGTGTAATTCATAAAATGAATTGGGGTATTAAACTGAGTCAAAAAACTTGGTCGACTCACTAGTAACTTCACGCTCAAGTGATCGGCTATTTCTTTTTATCATTTGCATTTGGGTGAAAACAAGTTGTAGTTTTGATATACTCAGTAAGAAAACATTTATTACCTTGATTCTTCATGTTCAAGAAATGTAGGACAATTCTATCCATCAAACTCAATCGAAACAGTTTGGGAAAGGCCATTTTCTGTTCCCAGTGCACAAAAGCAATGGCCATTAAGTCATGATTGGATGAGTTTGATGTGGATGAGCTTCAGATGAAACAAAAATAGGCGATAACTTTGAGAAAGAGTCTCCTCATAATCTCAAACATTTAAGACGATCTGTGAAACAATGGAAGTCATGTATTCGCTGAGGCTTGCATGGGTTCTTCCGAGACAGACTCATTCATCTTCATTGATGAACAACATGATGGCAGCAGCAAAGTGAACTCAGAAATCTACAGAAACATTGCCAATTTAAAGAAAGATGCAACCAAACTGCACTAGAGCGGCTCCAACTACCGGAGATTAATTCCTTGTGTGTTTTTGACATACTTGGCAAATAAAGATTATTCTCATTCTGATTCTGATGACCCAAAGCACACTGCCAAAACAATGAGTTCATTTGGGAAGAAGTGGAATATATGCGAATGTCCGAATTAATTCCCAGACTTTAACCTAAAAGTGTATGCATTTTATGTGCTGAAGAACAGACTGAAGTGAGTAACCCTCCAAAACAAACAACTTGAAGGTGGTGTAAAATCCCTAAGAAGGATCACAAAAAAAGAATACAAAAGTTGTGTTATCAGTGGGTCACAGGTTTGATGCGGTTATAGCAAGCAAAGGATCTGCAACTGAATATTTTTTTAAAAACTTGAATCTATTTCAATGCTCATCTGTTTTTACTTTACAAATGATGCTAAGTTTTGTATCTGATGCAGGTGTAAATACATGGAAATTAAATCTGACACGTTGATCTCTTATATCCATCTTTTGATTGTCAAACCCAAATGTTTTCAATCTACAACAAAAATAAAGGAATTGGTCTTGCTGGTGTAATACTGTTGGTAGGCAGTGGGTGTAGTTTGGGCCGACTCCCTATCTCTTCTCTTTTCTCTTCTTGTAAGTGTAATGACCAGGTGTCCACATATTTTTATACTTACAACGCATGTTAAATATACTGTAGGTGAAAGTGGGTGGTTGATCAATAAACAGATAATATTAGCTGATGTTGTGCCTGGGCTTCAAATCACAAGTTTATATTCAACCATTGAAACCTTTTCTAAGTTTGGCTTCATTTCAGACTGTTAGATTCAGTTTTCATAACACAAAGTGTATGTGGTTAAGCCTGATTCGTCATACAATTCCATTGATCGTTTTTCTGCCCACACTGGCTGGTGCATCATATCCTTCTCCACTCCACAAAAGTTGTCCTCCTCCTCCAAAAACGATAACTCCACTCCAATGACCTGGTTTCTTTAAGTTCAGTTTTTATAGATTGTACATTTAGGAAGATATCTCTTGGCGCTTTCACTCTACCTCCACACTTTGTCTTTAATGTTGCATTTGGTGAACAAGCTCTTTTTGGGTCTACACAGAAAAGAAAAAGCTTGATACTTAACACAATACATAATAATCCTCACATCAGCTGTTTCAAGTGCCACAAAAATACTTTTCACAGTAGATAAATGTAACGATTTTCATTTTTACCAAAACATGCAATGGTACCTTAAGAATATATAACTGAATATTAAACAGATATACTGTATTATGAGAAAGTTACAGTTAAAGTTGCTGGGAAATGACAGAATTTGAGCATTCTCCCTCCCTTGCGACCAAATTCACCGCAGAACCGAGTCTCAGTTGTCTCTGATTGATTGTCCTCAACAATTATCTTGTAATGTGAAGCATGTTTGCTGTGACTTGTTTCCTTCCTGATCTGCATGGAAAATGGTCAGGGCTGAAAATTTGATATGTTTCATCTGTTCAGTATTCATGCTCAAATAAATCCTTATTTGTGTAGTCAACATTGAGGTCAGCCGAACCACGGACTCACTGACAGTTTACGGGACCCTCAGCTGGTGAGATGCTTATCACATCAGGCATAATAGAGCCGTTTCCACTTTATGACAGCCATCACATTATGAATGTAATGGGGCCTATGATACATCCTTGGGGCACTCCTATGTTGCAAATGGTGCAGTGAAACAAGTAAGTTGTGATTAGAGATATCCTAGATGGATGAATGACTGAATGAGTGACCTTAGCTCCTCACCTGCTGCTTTCAGTATTTGCTTCTAGTTATGGTCTATAGTTCTAATTTAGTTACTTTACTTTTAGCTGGTGGCACGGTGGCCGACTGGTTAGCACATCTGCCCCACGGTTCTGCGGTCATAGGTTCGTATCTGGGTTCTGGCATTCCTGTGTGGAGTTTGCATGTTCTCTCTGTGCTTGTGTGGGTTTTCTCAGGGTACTCTGGTTTCCTCCCTCATTCCAAGAGCATGCATGTTAGGTTAATTGAAAACTCTAAATTGTCCTTAGGTGTGAATGTGACTGTGAATGGTTGTTTCTATCTGTTTGTCTGTATTTGCCCTGTGATGGGCTGGTGATCATTCCAGGGTGTACCTTGCTTCTCACCCAAAGTCAACTGGGATAGGCTCCAGCACACCCTGCTGCCCTATTGAGGATAAATTACTTTTAGCTGAAGAAAATAACAGTTCAAGATTTATTTATTATGTGACCACTCATTTCAAGGTTATATACTTTTGTGCATTTGCCCATGAATTGTGTGAATCTAGAAAAACATTCTGAGATGGTTATCAAATAATGAATCAGGGGTACCTGACCTACGAGTTTTTTGAGATTCAAGTCCTCGCTCGGCCGATTTTTTTGCTTTGACTTATGAGCGCTAGATGATGGTATCGAACTAAATTTAACTTGACAACAAGCAAAAGGTTTGCAGATAGTAAACAATCCTTCAAAAAAGACCCTTCAAGCTGTTTATTACCACTCCTAGTTGAAGCTTACTGTCAAATTAAACCAAAAACAGAGTATAACACGTTGCGTATGAAAAACAACCACATAACTTTGCCTTAGGAAAGTACAGGTACTTACTAGCTTAATGCTAAGACACAATGCAAAATGCAATCGATTGGCTGACAAATGGCATTGTTGTTGCTGGCGTAAACACTAGAAGGAGCACAGTGTGGGGATGGAGCGAATATTTCCATTCATTTGGAGGTGAGCGTTTTAAGATATAAATTTGGTCAAGAAACAAATTAAACACGTAAGTCAAGGCACCACCGTCATGCATTTTCTGCTCAAGAAACAGCATAATTATGTATTTTTTATATTAATGAGGCGCTACTTTCACAGCATTCAGTAAGCGTGTTGCAGCACCAATGCCGTCCACACTGGAAAGATTCCACTCTTCACGCTTTGGCTTTTATAACTGCTGCTGTCTGGAATAAGGGAGTGAAATGAGAGCAAGACGCAAATAAAAAGCTAGCCAGGCTTATTGAACACGTAAATCACTTCCTGGATGGAGGGTATGTTATGTCATTGCTAATGGGTCTCAGCCACTGCTATGTAAATCACACTACAGATACACAGTAATACTTCGATGAGTGAGGAGACTTATGGAAGGAAAGGTGGATGGACATTATTTGCTGTTTTCCATTTACCTGTAGTTTCCCTCATAAGTTGCTTTGGGGTCAAATAGAATTGCAAAACATTCCCTCTTTGGGGAAGTGCATCAAAATCAAAAGTTCACGAGACCATGCAGCCTAATGTTTCATCTAATTGTTTGTTTAATGAAACTAGAAAGTAACCTGATTTCAATTCATGTTTTTTCCCCCGAACAAGGTTCACAGTATGTATCTTGGTTCTTGGAGGTTTGGAAGCCACAAAGGGAGCGAGGTGTGCCTTTTTATATGCTAATGTAATCAAGGATGATGTGTTATATGACAACTATACAAAAGGGGAATGGGCCTTTACAAATGTCCAGCTTTCACATGGATTTTCCCAAAGAATAAAGGCCTGGATTCCATTTTCCTTTACTTTGGAGTTAAATGAAGTGAGAAGATATCTTCTTTCCCTGGACCATTCCACTTTTTGGACACTACCAAAAGCCTCTGGCTGGAATTCTGTTACCTGAGTCAACATGAATTCTTGGTCCACTGTACAATTGGCTTGTGTTTTTGTTTAAGTCCTGCCTTCCTGTCGGAGCCGACTGCACCGTCATTGGTCGACTGTTCACGCAGTCATCGGGTGTTGTAATTGTCAATCAATATAACAACGTGTGCACATGTTAATCATTGCTGTCCCTGGTGTCTTGTTCAAGACTAGCCTTACTGCAGCAATTGATTAAAAAGACATCATTAGAAGAGGGTTATTTTGAGTGGGATATTTAATGAACTTTGACCCAAAGTCTGACATGTTTCCCTATTCTTTCGTACTCAGCAGTGCAGCGTTGGCTTTCACTTGACCTCTATTGGAATGTCGTCACGGTAAACACAGAAGCGCTCGCCCTGAAATTAGGACATATGTAGGTGTTAAGGACCTATTATTATTATTTCTAACATTCAATAGTTTCTATTTTCACAAGCGATCAGTTGTGATGTCACTCAGTGCGTGTGATGCAATATATGCAGCTTGAAGGGTTATGATCAGGACCAAAGGCATGTTGTGGAAGTGCATGAGAGAAGGAGTGATTTTTTTTCTACAAAAATAAATTGTTACTGTGTGATTTTATTTTATTTTTTAAAGGTCACTATTCTATACTGTACCAAACTATGCGCTTTGTGTGTATGTCCCATGGATATACAGGATTGAAATTGAATGTCAATCTAAAATTCTACAGTAACACAAATGTAACACAGAACTGTAACACATTACAACAGAGACTGTAATCTTGTATAATTAATTACTTTCAAAAGTCAGTAGCTCGTAAGATGTAGATGAAATCTATTTTCCCATATAACATTGGCATAATGTTCACCAGATGTATTTTTACTCTAATGGCAAATTAGTTTGATAACCATAGGGCTTTGACTTCATTGTGTAGCACTCAAACAATAATTTATATGGCTACAACTACAGTGACAGGCCTAGACAAAGGTTAGAGAAACCTCCGCTCTTTTATGGAAATGCAATTTTGCAAATTACCACTCCTGCGCGATTTCAACTTGGCTCGAGCAACATGGTGAGCCTGCATGTGTCCACAGGGCCCCATAATGATCTTCCATCCATCCATCCATTTTCTGAGCCGCTTCTCCTCACTAGGGTCGTGGGCGTGCTGGAGCCTATCCCAGCTATCTTCGGGCAGGAGGCGGGGTACATCCTGAACTGGTTGCCAGCCAATCGCAGGGCACATACAAACAACCATTCGCACTCACATTCACACCTACGGGCAACTTAGAGTTTTCAATTAACGTGCAAGTTTTTGGGATGTGGGAGGAAACCGGAGTGCCCGGAGAAAACCCACGCAGGCACGGGGAGAACATGCAAACTCCACACAGCCGGGGTCGGGGATTGAACTGTGAGGCTGACGCTCTAACCAGTTGTCCACCGTGGCGCCCCCATAATGATCATGTGGATTCAAAAAGATTATTGGACTTGCTGTCTAGTTTTTGTTTCCCTGGCAGCTGGTAACGTGAGTGACTAAATTGTCACAGGAGCACGGATTCGGCTTTATTATTTTATATTACAAAGTCAAGTATTTTTGCTCTTTCAAACATTTGTGATTCAGTTTGTGCTTGGTTTGACTAACATAGACTTTATCTTAATCAGACAAAATTTTACATAGTGATTCAGTTAGGAGCCCTGTGCGTACAAATATGTACGTTTTTAGCCTCGTGTCAAGAAGTACTGTCGAATTCTGCTTTCAAATTAAGACACAATCATTTTCATCACAAACTTATTAAAGCTTAATTACTGGCAATAGCCATTTTACGAAATCTCATTGATAGGCTATTGGGGAAAATGATTAATTTATAAAATATATTTTCAATTGGATGTGAATATCACTCTTCGAATCAATACGTGTGTTTTATTTGACTAACACAGACTTTTACTATTAGCCTCAGTTGCTTCAAATTACAATTAAGCAACAGTCCCACACAATAAGCTGAATTTTTAACGATGAATGCATTGATTACACTACACCCGTTTCCTTGTTCAGGTTAGGTTTTTATGCCAAGTTATTAACAGTTTATTCATCAAATGTTACAAAATTGAATAGTAGACACTGATAAAATGAAGTGCCTGTAAATTGAACGTTATGTCTTCATTGTTCAAAATTCAGGGCAGGAACCTTCATTTATTTGAAGCTCTAAAGCAAAATTACCTGCACATATAAACAAAAACGTTGACCCGATTGAGCAAAACCAATGTGATATTTGGTTTCAGCACATCAAAATTGTCCTAAATCAGCGAAATAAATCCGAGACAATAAATTTGTTGTTGACCAGTATTATACACATCAATATTAATTACCCTCACACTTTTTCCAAGGACACTATACAATTGCAAAGACCAAGGAAATTGTGAAAACTACAAAATGATTACAACCAAAAACTAATCTACATACTGCATATAATGTAATAATAATAATAATTAATAATAATAATAATAATTAATAAACAGCCTAGCTTGACCACATTTCAACTTTTAAATGAACCCCTGTGGTCGCAGTTTTCAGACCATCAACAGGCCGATGGTGACAGGGATATTTGCTGTTCATCATTTTCCATTTTGTAATGCAAGAGCTGCATCTTCTTCAAAGTAATGTTTTTACACACGACTGCCTCCCTTTTATTTTATATATTCCTTTTATCTAAATGGGATCTTAAGAGCCCATTATCTTAAACTCACACAAATACATCGATTTCCATTTCTTTTGACTTTGGAATGGAAAAAAAATCTATCGGGTCGTCACCATATGTGTTTATTTTGTTCTTTTTCTCTTGCTATCTGAATATATTCATTCCCTCTCTGTGCAACTCATCCCTCGTTCATAGGAACAGTGATTCGTATAATAGGTAGCCCTCTGCCATTGGGGAGGGGTTGAGTCCTAATTTCTAGAGAGTCCGTATCTTGGAAATTGCCGCTGTATCACACCACCAATCTCGCCGGTTCATGCTGACAAGCCCATATCCAACACTCAAACAAACTAACCCTGCTGAATAGTGCAAAGATGAGGGGGATGCAGATATGGCTTGAGATTGCGCCGTACACAGTTTTATCAAACAAATAGAGGACACTGCCATGTCCTTGTAAAGCTCTGGATGCTGGCACTTTACTGTATGTGCTGCACCTCAATATCCAGTGACAATGTAATATTTTCCAAGTCCCTCTCAGACCCTGGATAAACATCTGCTCGTGAGACGCCCCGACGATTAGATGATCATGTAATGGTTGTTATTTGAAGAAATATATGGGTTTTTAGTTGGTACTTAGAAGGCGAAGATGGACTTTTTCAGGTTTTATTTCCAGTTTTATTTTGTATCCATGCTTCCATAAATCATTTCAGTCTTCCAAATGGATTTATCAATGATCAGTCAAACACAGGACTGAATTTATGGCCGCATATGAGAAGAGGAACCTGCCTGACCTGTGGTCTTTATGAGGCTGTTGTTTAATCACTCACAACTTTGCACTTTTTTATTCATGTTGGGACTGTACCAGGGTTGTAATAGTTTTGGATTTTCCATTATAGTTCATTTTTATTTCATTTTTGACTTTTCTTTTTCAAATTTATCCATCCAACCATCCATCCATTTTCAGTACCACTTATCCTCACTAGGGTCGTTTTATTTTTTTTTTATTCAGGGTATTTGTCAAGTGTGAGATAAATAAAGATCACAATAAGTATTGTGTAGTTAAAAACTCAATAAAAATACTATTTAAAAAGAAATAGTATAATACATTTGTGACTGTTAGATTGATATATAGAAAGTAAGCTTGCTTAGACCTGCTGTATCTCCAGTGAAAGTGCATCCAGTCTGTTTTGTTGTTGTTGTTGTCCATGATTATTATGACAAAGCTTTTCAAGTTTTCCTGCTGTTGATGAAGTTGTGCTGCAAAAATGTCCTGTTTTTCAGTAGTTCAATCACCTGCTGTGTGAGCGAGACACACTCCTTGTCTGCTTTCACATCTGCCTCTCGTGGTGGGAAATGGTGGCGTTTTGAGACCCTCGGCAGTTCAGCTTTCCTGAAAAGACGAATAACCAATGTGCAGATTCCATGAAGGTGCTAGCTAGTCGGTAGCTGTCTTAGCCATTTCCGGTAGCAACACGGAGCAACAAAAACAGCTTGGACGCAAAAGTCAACTTTGCGGCAAAACTTGTGCTCGGTCTGGTGAGCCGTCACTACGACGGCGCTGCCCGCTGACGTCACTTCTAGGCGACACACCGTAAGTCAACTACAGTTCCCGAAAGACTTCGACCTTCCTTATCCGTTCTGTGTCTTTGTATTTATCCGAAATAGTTAAATTTAAACTCAACACCGAAAGATCATGCATGAAATCAATTGACAAAGATGAAAGCGAAGGACAATTTTGTTATAATTATTTAGATTTAGTTAGTTTTGCAAATGTAAAATGTTTCAGTGAGTTCATGTTTTCTAAAAATATTCTCATTTTTGTTTTATTTTGTTCAAGAAAATGTTTATTACATTTTGGTTTTCGTTAGTTCATTTGTTTTCATTTACTATAATATTGGATTGTGCATACTTTAATAATATTTTTCCCCCCCAAATGACCCTATCCATTGTGACAGAGATGGTTGACACACAATCATCTATACTATCGATTGCTTTTCAGTGATTTAAAAACGTGATATTATTTCCTAATACGGACGAAATTAAATTTAATTAACCTCGCAGTCCGTTCTGACAGTCGTCAAGGTCACTGTTGATTGGCGTACTACCTCTGGTGTTCTTCAAATTAACCTGGGGCATACATTACCTCTTCTAGTTAGTATGGAACAGGTGGAAAATAAATCACTCCATCTTCTCTGCTCATTTTCTCATGAATCTAATTTAATATCTTGGAGGTGAAAGGGAGGGAATGATGACGCCGAAGAAGACAGTTTACATACGGCCCTCTTTGTTTCAAGAATCCGTTTGAGAACAGCCACCTTGCCATAGGGAGGAACCCTGTGCTATAGAATGGTATTCTGAAGGTAAACTGTTTCCAGAAACCTTTATGAAAGCTTACAACTCTTCATCTAAGAGATTGGAGAAAGACTGTATTCATCGGGGTAGGCATAATAATTGATGAATCAGTCGATAACTCATTCACTTCTAGTCATTTTCAAAGCAGAGTTCCCCAAATAGCAGCATTTTGAGCATTTTGACTGAGCTTTCAAGACACACATAATATTGTGTTCCGTGACAATATGAGAACCGAACCGGCCAAAAGAAAGGGTTTCGCACAAATGTCAAAAAAATAAATTTAAAAATTGTACCGGCATTACCAGATAACTAGCAACCCTTTATTGCTCAGTGACTGTTTTTCTCAATGTCTTTATGTCTCAAAAGTGTTCTCTGTCAATTGACTGTCTGTTGTCGTACTAGAGCGGCTCCAACTACCGGAGACAAATTTGTTGTGTGTTTTTTGGACAAAATAAAGATGATTCTGATTCTGAGTCTCTTCTCTCATCAGAAAATAAACTCTAGCTTTTTCTGTTCTTGAGTAATCAGCAGTTAGAACATGTGTAGGGTTCACTAAAAATACTCGTTTCTGACTAAAAAGCAGAGAAAATTAGCTTTTTGTGATGAGAAACATGTCAAGGGGAATAGTGATTTATATGCTAATGTTCTGCATTTCTCTCCCTGATAATCAACGTGACAGTCCGAGATTCAACCCTTAATCTTTGTCTTCAACTCAAAAGCTGTGCTGATTTAGAATCCAAGGTGATACAATACTGCCATCAACTGGCATCTGTTTGTCATTACAGTTATGTAGGAGCTTGAATTTCACTGGCAAGCTGAGCGACATACCTACCCGCTGTAAAATATGATGAATATGAATATATTGGTGGATGGTTGGATTCCAGTTGATAAATATAAACATCCACGGCAGTTAATTAGTTAAGAACTTGGTCAATTATTCTCTATCATCGTGTTTGGAAGCAACTGAGATTAAATAGGGTGAACTACAAAGGCGCTGTTGATTCAAGCTCAACTATGTTGTGGATGTCTGTGAGAAGTTGAGCTCCATCCACGGACCTTCATTATGGAAACTCATGGAGCCATTCTTCTCTTCTCAATGAGACACTGGCATGAAAACAGGAGCTCAGAACATTCAGATACCTACCGGTGCAGAGTCCATGGACCAAAGAAACCTTCTTCCTGTCAGGATTCTCTTTTAATAGTGATAGATGTCTTTTTTGTATAAACTCTCTCACCAGCCCCCTGTTGTTTGAATGAGCGTTGCCTACAGCAAACTCAGCAGGACCACCATAGCTTGCCTCCAAACAGGCTCTATAATGACCACTTAGCACTCCAAACACACTCAAGTACCACCACTGCAGGCACCCAAAAAAAACCCTCATCCATGATTTCACATGAACTTTCCAAGTTAATTCCGTTGATTCATTGATGTCGTGTTCATGGCTGGTCAACTACTTTAATGGCTTGTGTTTTTAATGACGTTCATTACTTGGAGGTAAACAGCATGCACAATACTACAGCTGGGAAATATGGCTGTGTTCACTTCACAGGTCTCCCATAAAGAGTTGGCACTATTTTTTTGTATTTTACCATCCATTTTGGAGTTAATAAGAATACATTTATAGTTTGAACTTCTGTAACCTCTGAGGTCTACTGCAGTCTGTTCGGGGATCCTGGGCGACCTAGGATTTGGTCCGATTTAATTTATTAAACGTTCGTTTTAAAAAAAAACATTTGTCACTGTAGTCCTGTTTGACTGTTCAGTCGTGCAGTCAGGTGGCTCTGAATGCCTTATCTCGATGAAAAAGTTTGATATTTTGTTCAGTTTGATGTACAGTAAAACCCAATTATCGGCATTCACAAATTTGCCTATTCTCAGATTTTTTTAAATTTTAGCAAATCCTCTGTTATTTGCAGAAAACTCAAGGTACTGTTTTTGTGCTCAGGTTAAAGTAATAACATGATTGTTTTGGCAATAGCAACATTGATTTTGGTGCCATCTGGTGGCATCTTGGTACCAAGGAGCTATGTTGAAGTGAGTTAAGGAGCTTTAATCATTTGCTGCCATCTTGTGGCATCTATAAGCAAGTATGAACTGTTATGAGGGTCATCAATTACAGGCAGATTTTTGCTATTTTTGGCAGGGCTCGGCCCCTATCACCCATGAATAACAGGGATGTCCTCCCTCTGTTGCAGTTTTTATTGAGACGGATATTTATTGGGAATGCGATATACTACATACAGTAAAGAACAAGGTTTGAGAGGGGAGAGAGTGAAAAGAGAGCAAAAACAACAAATAGCTACAACAGCTTAACAATAATATATGACAATCACATTAGACAGGAGTTGGATTTTATCTATATGTGAACTGTGAAGGCAGTTGAGAAAAGGACACGATGAGAAGAAAATAGGACAGTATAGGACAGGACAGGACAGGACAGAGCAGAGCAGAGCAGAGCAGAACAGAACAGAACAGAACAGAACAGAACAGAACAGGAAAGGACGGGACAGGAAGGACAGGACAGGACGGTGTGTGGTGGGAGTGGCTATGCAGTGCCAATCACCCCTGTAATAGATTTGAGTGCAAATGAGAGGACAGTCCATGAAGATAAAAGGACTGTGTGTAGCAATTAGAGTGTGGCCCCACAACCACAAACTAAATCACATAGCTGTGTGTCTTGAAAGAAATGCTTGCAAAAACACTGCCGCCACATGTACATTACTGATCACAGATGTGTAGCCCACAGCGGGACATGTGGACCCACAGCGGCCATTTGGAGGGGGCTCGGTCGCGAAGACCCAGCTATCCAGGTGATGCTTATTTATTTATTTTTTTCGTGTGCAACTTTAGAAGCACATTTTTCCTGAATATTTTTTTGGTTAAATTCCTAAATATTTTTGGTTAAATTACAATTTAATATTGCGTTCAAATTGCCTTTTTATTTCTTTCATACGAAAATACCAACATCTTATTTGTTGCTGACTGACAATAGCAAACATAACCTGTCTTAGCTCTGAAAGTCAAGTTCTGAAAACCGCCTCTTCTCATGCATCTCGTTATTGGACTCGACTCCCCAACAAAGAGGCTATTGATTGTTTCGTGGCGTCACGGTTGCTTCCACATGCTAGATTGAAAGAAAAAAAAACAGTAAATGAAGCCCTACCGTTTTACGTTCAAGAACAAGCTTTTTGACTGTCCAATGTGATTTAAGGGACAGAACATTTGATAAGTGCCTTCTTTTCTCCCTTTCTTTTAGTGTTGAGAATTATCAGCCTATAAAAATGACTGTTTTCCCCTGTATAATCAGAGAACCACTATGATTGAATCGCGAATGATTTAGCATATCAAATTAATGTTTTCTTTTTCTAATGGTCACAGAATGAGGTGCACATGGAAGAAAGATATTTCAGTGTTCAGATCAGGTACTATACATCTATCCACAGTTTAGAGTAATATATTGGTGAGTGGATAAAGCATTACACCCTTTTCTGGATACAATACATTTGATATCCTGTCATAGCCCTTTTTGCTATGCTAGCCCAACTTGGTGTGGTGTCGTGTCACCTTGTAGAACATGATTCAGTATCGCTCTGACTTGGAGATAAGTGCACTTTATTAGGGTAGAAAATGACATCGGTGTTTTCAAAGGGCCTTGCCTCCAGTTTGATGGGGAGTGATTTTGTCAGTGCTGATGTGATGAGCTTCATTATTGGAAGGACAATGAGGGAGAGAGTGACGCGGAAAATTGATGTAATTAATATAAAGACTATCCATGGGATTTATCAAACTTTGTCCCATCTCACTGTCAAAGTGTGGGAATAAAATGTTCTCTTTGTACCTTCTCCAATGAGTGTTAGTATGCACTCTGTCCGCAAAAATTAAAATGCAGAAACTGATGTTGCTTGGAATCAGATATTTCGGATCAATGGGACTGTCTCTCTGTATGTCCGCCCGTCCATCTGTCTGTCCGTCCATTGTCCATCCATTTGTCCGCCTGCCCCCCAACACGTTTGTCTATCTATCTATCTATCTATCTATCTATCTATCTATCTATCTATCTATCTATCTATCTATCTATCTATCTATCTATCTATCTATCTAATTGCTAATCACTGACTTCACTGCGGCGGCACGTTGGAAGACTGGTTAGAGCGTCTGCCTCACAGTTCTGAGGAGCGGGGTTCAATCCCCGGCCCGCCTGTGTGGAGTTTGCATGTTCTCCCCGTGCCTGCGTGGGTTTTCTCCGGGCACTCTGGTTTCCTCCCACATCCCAAAAGCATGCATGCTAGGTTAATTGACAACTCTAAATTGCCCGTAGGTGTGAATGTGAGTGTGAATGGTTGCTTGTTTGTATGTGCCGTGCGATTGGCTGGCAACCAGTTCAGGGTGTACCCCGCCTCCTGCCCGATGATAGCTGGGATAGGCTCCAGCACTAGTGAGGAGAAGCGGCTCAGGAAATGGATGGATGGATGGATGACTTCACTGCACCATTTTCACACTGGAGTTCCACAAGGATATATGCTAGGGTATTAAATTTGTAAAGCTATGGCTGCATAATGGTGAAAATGGTATGATGACCATGTTTAAAAATAACAGTTATCCGTGACCAACACATAACTGAATAACACGGACTGATAATCTTTCTTTGCTTCATTTGTCTTATTTCTCTCTACTGTAACCTCCCTGGCATGTTATGATGTGAATTTGTTGATCTTGGATACTAAAATTGTATTCACATTTTCAAGTGACCTATACAATTTTATACATTGTGGTCAAATAAAGTTTAAAGTAAAAAAAAAAAAAAAACACAGACTGATGATGACTAGTAAAGTATAACATGCTTGAAGAAAGCAATACTAGTACCATTCATTAATAGTTTACAGTAATCACTATTTGACCAGAGTTCACAATCAACACTACGAGTGTATTTTTGCAGAGGACAAATTGTGAACCGAAAGCCTACTGCAGCCTAATGCAAGATGTTTTTTTTCTTCTAAACTTTTGAGCCACCCACCCTTCACTGCATTAATGTTTGTATGTCTTTAAGACTCAAATATTGTCTTTTATAGCTCACTGCTGCTCAAACAAAATTCAAGTTGTGTTCTGAGGTGACTGAAGTAGTGTGATGTGAAAACCTAGTTCTGTGAGGAAGCTGATGACTTTTCTATCGCCTCTTAATCTGTAAACTTGGGTCTCATCACTGCACTACTGGAGCTCTTTGCAGCTCCACTGGACATTCATTCACATTACTGAGGTAAAAACAATGTTCCACAATTAGGCAGTTTAATACCTCAGCTAATAGCTCGTTTTACTGTTGGCAAAATTAAACACACCATGTGGTGGATTGTCACCCAACCTGTAGGTTTATCTCATTGTACAGGACACAAACTATTAATCTGCTGGCCATTACATTACATTTCTACACACACACACACACACACACAAAAGCATATTTTTACACTAATTTATTTTCCACGGGATTGGTTTATTATGAAGAAACTGGGATGCCTTTGCAATTGTTTGAGCTTACTAACAGCAACCTAGCGTTGTTGTGGTTGCTGAAGCACCTGGGTCGCTATTTTTGTTGAAATTTCGAAGTGAATCAGATATGTACCAGCATAAATCTTTACTGTCATCAAAGTTTGATGTACTCAATCGTGCCCGATGCTCTTGAGTGCAGCCAGCACTAGTGGGAGTCAGTGTAGCCAGCAATCGACATCCACATCAAACGTCCGTGCTAAAAGAATTGCTGGCATGTTTCTAAGCAACACACAAATGCTCAAGCACACACAGATCCCAAGGTTTGGGAAATATATCTCTCGTATTATACCTCAGCCTCTACTGATCCCCGAAAGTTTGCTGTGTTTTCCAACTATAATGCTCTCCCATGGAACTTCACGTTTCTAGCTTCAGGTGGGTTCAATCAACCTCACATAAAATCTCGGTTTAGCATCTAGCACATTCCCTAATGTATCACATTTAGCACTGGAAATAGAAAACCGGTTATATTTGTTGTCAGAATAGAACATAATACAAGTTGTATCAAATGCTTGTTTAGGGTCTAAATGATTCTGGAATTAGTCGAATTGATCATGGATAAAAAAAAAAGAATCAGCCAACATTTCATGGTTTCATCCTTGTCCCATGCCACAAGCCTTGATACATTTTTGGGGGAAATCGGATTAAATAACTTGTAAGATGCCTTGAATGTTTTCATTCACCCAGTTCATTTCTTTCTTAGAGCATTGAATCGATCACATGTTTTTAAGATGTTATGGTGGTAACATAAAAAAAGAACAGAAATGAAACTGGAGCCTCTACTTTTGCAGCAATAATAATTTATATAATACTTTATAAATGTAATATTAGTGGATGTGCTTGTTAATTTTTCATGGGTAACTTAAAAAAAACATCCTGATATCTAATTTATAATCATTATATATTATTTTGTATATTATCAGTTTATATTTAATCATCATTATTATTACCTTTCTTCACTGGTCACTTTATTTCTACTGCCTAATATTGAGGTCATTTTGTCCATTTCGATAAATTCTAACATGCCAAATATGGTTCCTTGCCTTGCCTTATCTACTTTCTGACTGTGTGACTTTGTGAGTAATCTTTGAAAACATTATGAACTTGGTCATAGCGATAAAATCACAAGGTACATCTATGCATGAAACATTTTGTTGCGGTGGAGAGCTGAGAGATACACACTGCTGCCATCCCAGAAAATGTTTCCTTGTTTTGGTCCACATCCCACACAGTGACCCGACCCTTTAGAGGGAACCGTCTCTGTTGCCAGGATGCTCATTTCAAACTAATGACACAAAGAATTGAGGGTCAAGTCTGTATTCAAGCCGCCAGGGTATTTTAGTCCCACCCACCATGTGTGAAGAAAGTTAAAAAACAATTTTAATTTGTAGGAAGAAAAGGAGACGAAACAAATTGCTTATGTTCGCTTTGACAACTTACAGACTTGAAATCTTTATTCCACTCTTCTGTTATGTCCAATTTGGTTGTGCGTTGACAAAAAGTGTCAGAATCATCAGTTTTGTTGTTGTTGTCGTTGTTTTTTTGTTTTTTTTAAGGACGTAAATCAAACATGCATTCAAGACACCACCGGGAGATGTCCACCCAAACTAACCATCCATCTGTGTCACACACCCACAAAATGCCCCAAGCAGGGATTTTACCAGGAAGTAAGGAATGAGAAGAATGTTTTAATTTTGTGGTGATCTGTGACAGTAAGAGCTACCCTGACATATATGTAATAGAAACCATATATTGGCGTGAGATATATATTTCTAGCCTGAAGGTTGTTGTAAACGTGTATTTTTGATTTATGTTTTTGACGGCGCATACCATAAAGTGGCTGATAACCAATGTTTTGTTGTTGTAGTTAAAGAACTGCTGTTTAGATATGTTGAATGAATGTTGCATCACAAAAATTTGTATTTACAATTGAAATCCTGTATATAATTATTAAAGACGCACTGATACCACGTTTTATTTTAGAACTCGTTTAAGTACAAGTACTTTCATTTGCATACTCACTCCTGCATAATTTGCAGTTTCCTAGAGGTGTTGCATTCCGTGTCCTTAAAGCATCTCCACACAGTTGACATGGCACCTACCTGGATTGGTGAAGTGGTATCGGTGTCGTACTTTCAGTATTTTTTACGAGCACAGTACGAGTACAGATGCGCAGTATTGGCATCGATACTGATACTGGTATCGGTGTGTTCCTAATAATTAGGATAATCATCAATAATTAAGAAACTCTGATAAGTGTTTGGCTTTCACATTATGGTGATCTAATTGTCCTTCCCATGTGAAAAAAAGAAAATGGTAGATCTGCTCTTGAGTAGCTGCTAAGTCATAGTTGAAGAAACACGGTGTGAGGCCAGTATAAATTAAATTAGCTCAACTGGTACTTCACAGTAGGGCCAAATTTAGAAGATCTTGATTAAAGACAGCGGCACGGTGAATGACTGGTTAGGGCGTCTGCCTCACAGTTCTGAGGACCGGGGTTCAATCCCCGGCCCCGCCTGTGTGGAGTTTGCATGTTCTCCACGTGCCTGCGTGGGTTTTCTCCGGGCACTCCGGTTTCCTCCCACATCCCAAAAACATGCATGGTAGGTTAATTGACAACTCTAAATTGCCCGTGGGTGTGAATGTGAGTGCAAATGGTTGTTTGTTTATATGTGCCCTGTGATTGGCTGGCCCGATGATAGCTGGGATAGGCTCCAGCACGCCCGCGACCCTCGTTAGGAGAAGCGGCTCAGAAAATGGATGGATGGATGGATGATTAAAGACACATTTTCTGGCATAAAAAGTTCACAAAAAATGTAAAATGTTGGTTGTATAATTTCGCAATTCATGGGATGGGCAAGCACTCCAGACCCAAATAACACGTGTTGAAAGTTGCCACAGGAACAAACATTATATATATGTGCTTTTTAAACATACCGTACAAGCAGTGATGCTATTATTCATTAATAGCATTTGTATACATGCCCTGGTTTCAAAATATGGAATGTTTTCTCCAATAACCTCAAAGGCATGGAAAAAAAAAGCAACAGTCTCATGACATTGCGGCAAAAGCACTTACAGTATTTAGCACCCAATTGCTGACTGACTTTGATGTCATGCCCATGCTGTTTACAACTGCTAAGGGGCATATTGGCATGGTATGCAGGGATTCCTATGATGTGCTGTCAAATCAATCTGTATTTTTTTCGTTTGTATTTTGACTTGATGACAGCTTCCCTAAATATTTGTGCAAAATATCTACTTTTTATTATACAATTCTTAAAACAGTGCATATGTTATGTGTTTCACATTTACACAATATTCTAATCATATGCAATGCATTTTGTGATGGTGCTCCCCAAGAACTATGTATGTAACTATTTGTATTCACAGTGATTTAGAGCACACCTTGTACACCTTTTAATACACCAAATATCAAAGTTCCTCACTTTGCATTAAATGCTGTGTTGAGAAACAAATTTTATTTTGCAGTCTTGGTGGGGGGCTTTGAATTAAGTTATTGTGGCATTGTTTTGAGTGGTGCTTGCAATTAGATGCGACATTCAGGAACTCCAGTGCTCTCAGGCATTACATTTAAAAATACGTAGACAAAAGCATCTCAGGCAAACGTGTGCCGTTCCCTTGCTAAAGGCCATCTGAATAAAGGTTGAAACCCTTCTCCAAATGCCCGTAACAAAATAGTCATCAAAAAACGAGTGGAATATAGCACACCCTTGAACCAATGACCACCGGAATAACACCATTAGTTCTATGTGCAATTTAATGAGCTCCAATGAGCGGCTTTACAGTGGAATGGAAGATTTTTTTCATCTGTCGCTGCAAGACTGTCAGAGAATGTCAAAGCACTTATGGCAAAGGCAGCATGGATGTTAATGTGACATTTAAGCCAAACACACAGCTGGATGTCTTGGCCTTCACGTTTATATACACAGTGTGTCCCACTTATGCAGAGCGGGAAAAAGTAAATGTCTGCCTTCACAAGCATGACCTAACATGGTCCAAATTTGCAGAATATAATGGCACATATCATCCGTACCGCTGGTAACCCGCAGAGTTAAGTATTACTGTAAGAACTAATTTAAACTTGTTGAAGTGCGTCGGGAAGTGGTAGGTGAAGCATCAAGTCATAGTTAAAGTTCTGTGTTTCAGTTACAAACGTCATGATGTTTAGCTTCCTTATTAAATTAGAAGAAAAAAAAAAGGATTAACATTTCATTTGATGACATTGTCCTCAAAGGACCGCACTGGGTTATACTGCTAATAAATGCACTGTGCTTTTATTGCAACAGTTTTTTTTTTCTCAAATTACAGTCTTGTGTATGAAAGGGAAGGGGTACAATATTTCATGTAATCCTAATAAAGGGTGACTAGTTGCCCTCTTTTCCCTGGATATAATCTATTTTATAATCAAGTGTCAATAAATATATAACAGTGCTTTTCCATTATTTGAAAATACACCTGGATTTCATTACCTTAGTTAGCTTTTATTTTTTTCTGAAGACCCGCCCTGCCTTCTTGCTTCTCTGAATAAAGAAACTTAAATAGGGACACATCCTCCTCATCAACAACTTTAAGTCCAGCGGTTGACAACTCAAACAGCATTACCGCCCCCTCTCGATAACTTAGAACCCGAGTGAAACACTATGCTACCACATAGCACCAAAAAAGGAAAATATTCGGCTCCTCCCAGTAAGCCATGTTGACGTTGAAGACTTGGAGGTAGAACGCCACATACACAAGGAAGATTTGACAGCTTTTAGAAGATCTCAACCCACGGTCTGATTCACTCTTAAATGAGGGGAACACTCAATTCCCATGTGACCACAAGTTGGCTCCTCAACCTCAAATGAAGGACAAGAGACAATATCTGGCTTCTCCATCCACCCATCCATCCATCCATTTTCTGTACCGCTTATCCTTCTCATCTGTCTAAAACTGCCTTTTTTGTGTTATATACATTACCTACATATAGTGACTCCTCTCTAGAGGATAGTTTACCTTATATGTACAACCCCAATTCCAATGAAGTTGGGACGTTGTGTTAAACATAAATCAAATCAGAATACAATGATTTGCAATGATTTGATCTATATTTAATTGAATACACTACAAAGACAGGATATTTTTTGTTCAAACTGATAAACGTTATTGTTTTTAGCTAATAATCATTAACTTAGAATTTTACGGCTGCAACACATTCCAAAAAAGCTGGGACAGGGTCATGTTTACCACTGTGTTACATCACCTTTTTTTTTTAACAACATTCAATAAACGTTTGGGAATTGAGTACACTAATTGTTGAAGCTTTGTAGGTGGAAGTCTTTCCCATTCTTGCTTGATGTACAGCTTCAGGTCTCCGTTGTCGTATTTTACGCTTCATATTCCGCCACACATTTTCAATGGGAGTCAGGTCTGGACTGCAGGCAGGCAAGACTAGTACCCACACTCTTTTACTACGAAGTCATGTTGTTGTAACACATGCAGAATGTGGTTTGGCATTGTCTTGCTGAAATACGCAGGGGTGTCCATGAAAAAGATGTTGCTTGGATGGCAGCATATGGTTCTCCAAAACCTGTATGTACCTTTCAGCATTAATGGTGCACTCACAGATGTGAAAGTTACCCATGCCATTGGCACTAACACAGCCCCTTACCATCACAGATGCTGGCTTTTTGAACTTTGCGTCCATAACAGTCCGGATGGTTCTTTTTCTCTTTGGCCCGGAGGACACGACGTCCATAATTTCCAAAAACAATTTGAAACGTGGACTCGTAGGACCACAGAACACTTTTCTACATTGCATCAGTTCATCTTAGATGAGCTCGGGCCCAGAGAAGCCGGCGGCGTTTCAGGGTGTTGTTGATAAATAGTAGAGTTTCAAGTCGCACTTACGGATGTCGCCCTGAACTGTATTTACTGACATTGGTTTTCTGAAGTGTGACATTCATTGTTGGTTTTGGGCCTTGCCGCTTACATGCAGTGATTTCTCCAGATTCTCTGAACTTTTGCTGATATTATGGACCGTAGATGATGAAATCCCTAAATTCCTTGCAATTGTACATTGAGGAACATTGTCCTTAAACTTTTATACCCAATCATGGCACCCACCTGTTCCCAATTAGCCTGTTCACTTGTGGGATGTTTCCAAACAGGTGTTTGATGAGCATTCCTCAACTTTCTCAGTCTTTTTTGCCACCTGTCCCAGCTTTTTTGGAACGTGTTGCAGCCATAAAATTCTAAGTTAATGATTATTTGCTAAAAACAATCAAGTTGATCAGTTTGAACATTAAATATCTTGTCTTTGTAGTGTATTCAATTAAATATATGTCGATCATGATTTGCAAATCATTGTACTCTGTTTTTATTTATGCTTAACACAACGTCCCAACTTCATTGGAATTGGGGTTGTATTGTTGAGCCTCTCAGTACAGTGGATGCTCGTTTTATGAACAATCTGGTTTACGAACAATTTTGTTGATGAATTTGTCAAAGAAAAATGACCTTAGCTCTCGCTAGGGGTTGAATCCACTAATCTATTAGTTTACAGGTGGACTTTACCACTCCACACACACCACGATGACAGTTATAGCTGAAATCAACAGGTCGTCAGTCCCTCTCATCAGCAAGACCATCTGAAAAGTACAAAGCCCCTTAATAGGCAAGGGGGAAAAAATAAAATGTTTCTTGTGAGCACCAAAACGTTTTTCGTGAGTAAATGAACGTTTCATGATTGCACCAGAAGGTTTTATTGAATTCACCAGAAAGTAGCACACCAGAAAAACTACAGTAGCCACACAGCGATAAAAATAAGGTAAATATAACTAAATATAAATTGTTCTGTGGCTAAAAATGGTTAATTTCACTTCCACTTATTTCAATTACCTTTGTTGGCAAATGTTTCAGAGTCAAATGGAGTCACACTCACCCCACACTAGAAAGTTCCAGAAATGTTCTTCCTGTACCTCAAAAAGACATCACATCACATGTATCACCTTCGGCCTCAACAACAAACATTAAAATGGCATTGGCATCCTGAGACCTGCAACAAAGGTGATGATTCTTTTTTTGGATGTCGAGCACAGTAAAATCATCTCTCAGTGTCATAAATGTTAAAACTTTGTGTCAATAATGTAGAAGCATGCACAATCCTTTTCAACAGTGCTTGAAATTGCCATTGTGGAGTATTGATCAGCATTAAATGTTTTTATTGATCTTGTTGTGTGTCTTTCAGATGTTTCCCTGCTCGCCTTGTTGAAAAGACGTGACAAAATTTGGGGAGGACACGTGGCGAGTGTGGTGTAGGACATGCAGCACATAATTAGTTGGTAATGACTTTAACGTTCACTGCCACTGATGTCTGTTGAATTTAAATATCCATGTTAGCATGGGGCGGCACGATGTAGGACTGGTTAGCACATCTGCCTCACAATTCTGAGGACCCAGGTTAAAATCCAGCCTCGCCTGTGTCGAGCTTGCATGTTCTCCCCGTGTCTGTGTGGGTTTTCTCCGGGTACTCCGGTTTCCTCCCACATCCCAAAAACATGCATGGTAAGTTGATTGAAGACTCTCAATTGCCCGTAGGTGTGAATGTGAGTGCGAATGGTTGTTTGTTTATATGTGCCCTGCGATTGGCTAGCAACCAGTTTTCACTGTACCCCGCTTCTCGCCCGAAGATAGCTGGGATAGGCTCCAGCACGCCCGCGACCCTAGTGAGGATAAGCGGTACGGAAAATGGATGGATGGACTTAAATATCAACAGTGACAGGTCCCTTCAAAGCCAGAATATAGAGCAGTTCACTTCACAGTCGAGAGGGTGAGTCTTAGAAGATTGGGAATTTGTAATGCTCCGTAATCCACAGACAGCAGTTCAGGAATGCTCAAATTTCATTGTTGTTTTAATACATGATTCATAGCGAGCAGGACAGTTAAACTCACATTTCATTGTCTTTGAAACAGAATCGGCGGCACGGTGGACGACTGGTTAGAGCGTCAGCCTCACAGTTCTGAGGACCCGGGTTCAATCCCCCGGCCCCGCCTGTGTGGAGTTTGCATGTTCTGCCCATGCCTGCGTGGGTTTTCTCCGGGTACTCCGGTTTCCTCCCACATCCCAAAAAACATGCATTAATTGGAGACTCTAAATCGTCCGTAGGTGTGAATGTGAGTGCGAATGGTTGTTTGTTTGTATGTGCCCTGCGATTGGCTGGCAACCAGTTCAGGGTGTACCCCGCCTCCTGCCCGATGACAGCTGGGATAGGCTCCAGCACGCCCGCGACCCTAGTGAGGAGAAGCGGCTCAGAAAATGGATGGATGGATGGATGGATGAAACAGAATCCCCATTAGCTATGAGAAAGGTAAACAGACGTGCTAAGGAAGAACCCGGGGTCAAACACATAAGGTTGAGCAAACAGGAAAACATTATAAAGCAGAACGCATGGTCCTGGGCGAAAAGCAGAGTGGATTCACGGGGTTGTGTTGTTGCCTCTTGCATGTATGACAGTCAAACACTCTGACAATGATTGTATCATCAACAAAGCCTAAAAATGGAGAGGGGGGCGTTACCTAACTGTGGCTGACAGACTGTGATTGCACTGTCATGGCAGACTGTGATATGGGTAATGGAAAGATTTGTCTTTTAAAACAGAGTAATAGCTGAACGTTCAAATTCCAAAGGTCATGCAAAGCTCCTGAAGCCCAACTTTACAAGTCAGAGTGAGACTGCAGAGGTCTGCCCAGGAGGCTGCGGGGTCATGCCCGGGAGTGAGAGGCAAATGACTGACAACACCTTGTGGGTCATGCCTATAGTTGACATGAAAGTAGGCTGTTCTTCCTCAGGTGCAGTGGAACCCTAAAAAAAATAACAATTGCAAACTCCCCCCTTTAATGTTAAGTGTTACTTAACCCTGTGTAGTTAATATAGGCTTTATTTTTCCAACAGTTTGACACTGGAACAGAGCCAACAGAGAAATGTTTAAATAAAAATCAATTGTCTTATGGAAAAACTGTTTTCAAATATTAACAAAACAAACTGTGTTCAAACTTAGACCTTCCACTCTGTATTTTTTATTTTTTTTTAAATCTGAGGATTTCAAGTTTAAGGTTTTGGGCTAGGTTTGGTCTTTTGCTTATAATGGTAGTTCTTTTCTTGCTCTATAGTGACAAATATTTGTTATGAGTATTAACAACAGCTCTTTTTCATAATATATCATAATTTGCAGGGAAATCATGCAGACAATGATTGCGTTACAACAATATTGGCAATGGCGGGTTTATGGTTGTGTGGCATCATGAATTAGAATACATCATTGTCATGCTAGATGAGACGAGATGTACTGTAATGAGGCAGCAGCTATAAATAATGGATAATTATCACTGTGCTTTCAAGGCATCGGTGAATAATGTCACAACAGATAAGCTTTCATTGTAATGTTTATTCTGTACCTATATGGACAGACTTGTACTGGCTGAATGAGGAGCCTGTTCTCAAGATTTAGTGAGATTTCATACAAAATGTATGGCATTGTTACAAAGAAGTATTGAGGCCATAGTGAAAAGAATAAAATATGAGTCAAAATACTACGAAAATAAAGTTGTAATTTTGTGAGAAAATGTCAAATGTTCAGCAATGCTCAGGTGGCTTGAAAATAAGTCCACTGTGAACATAATACAGGTAACTTATTGTAAAACCTCTAAGTTATCTTTGAGGACCATTACAATAATTAGCTACCAGTAAATTCATTACATTTAATAGTACCGTTCTATTATTATCATGGAATTTTGTCACTGCTGCGATCGTCTGGCAACCAGTCCAGGGTGTACCCGCCTCGCCCAGAACGTCGGCTGGGAGAGGTTCCAGCTCACCATGACACTAATGAAGAGAAGATTAATGGATTTCTTCACTGAATGGCTGCGAGAAATAACATATCCCTACTGCCTTACAGTGACTTTTGTGCCATCGATCGAAGTTATCTAAAACTTGCAAAGGGCTTTTTATAGAGAACATACATGCCTCCTATCAAACAATCATTAATGATGCAGGATTGGAGCTAGTCAAGACAATACTGCTGTGAATATGTTTAGTTAGAAGTGTTTAATTATAAAAGCCAGATATGTTTTTGTCTTTGGTTCTCTCTCAAATTAAATATGGTAGAGTTCTCTGCTGCCCTGCAATTGGCTGGCAACCAGTTGTACCCTGCCTCTTGCCGAAGGTCAGCTGGAATAGGCTCCAGCTCACCGGTAACCCCAGTGAGAATAAGTGGTACGGAAGACGGATGAATGGAGTTCTCTACACTGGGCTAAGAGATGGTTAATACAACCTTAATGAGTCTGCAGCAGGGGGCGTGGTGGTTTCATCAGCACTCTCTAGCTTCACCGTGATTAAATGAGGCCCTATTTGATTTTCCATTTTGACCTCTATTTGTTTTTCAAAAGCATACTATTCAACAGTACGTTCTGAGAAGTTCCTAATATACACTTGCAGGAAAATTGATCTTTGATGCTGTGATCAATGAAATCAATGATTACATATTTGATTTCATTGCAAATTATTTCACAAGGCTTTAGATTTGGGTAGGACCTGACTCCTACTTTGACGAAATCTCATTAAAAAAAAAAAAAAATTACTCAAAGTTCAAGATTGGATTGCTTTTAACCTTAGTATTAAATGCGCTTCGCGAAGATGATTAACATTGCAGATGCAACACATGCCTCTCACTTGGTACATAACTTAGCTTAACATTCCTATCTGTTGAAACAAGTGTAAGAATGACGTACGCACAGTTAATGAGATGCAATAAAACATCTTAACGCTTCTAATCAATGATGATTTGAATGTGACTCCACTTACTTCATGTAACTTCCGACATACTGTAAATCTGATCTTCTTCCTCCTTAATACCTTTTGCCCTTCTTTTAGATTCTAATTATTATTATAATTACACTTATTCTAACATTTTGAATAAATGTCCAAAAAGCCAGAAAGGCAAACAAAAAGCGAAACACACACATGCAGAGTTAATTCTTGCTGGCTGAACTGAGCTACTTCAAATATCAAATATTAGCTTTTGCTTTCCATTCATCATGGTGTAAAGTCTGATTATTTAATCAGGCTTTATTCACTTTGTTCCTTCTTGCTTTAAAATTCACTCTTATCAACATAGTCATCCCCAAACCTTTCACATTAAGCCGATATGCTTTTGCGTCAATCCTATTTTTGTTCAGAAAAAGGTCAGCCAAATGTGAAAGCTATTTTCAGTATTTCTGTGGTCCACGTGCTCGCAGACAGTTCCGACACACTCAATTGACAGCGTTGCTGCATCTCAGACTAAGTGGCCCACTCAGAAATTATATTTTGAGGTTATGAAGGGCGGCACGGTGGCCGACTGGTTAGAGCGTCAGCCTCATAGTTCTGAGGTGCGGGGTTCAATCCCCGTCCCCGCCTGTGTGGAGTTTGCATGTTCTCCCCGTGCCTGCGTGGGTTTTCTCCGGGCACTCCGGTTTCCTCCCACATCCCAAAAACATGCATTAATTGGAGACTCTAAATTGCCCGTAGGCATGACTGTGAGTGCGAATGGTTGTTTGTTTCGATGTGCCCTGCGATTGGCTGGCAACCAGTTCAGGGTGTACCCCGCCTCCTGCCCGATGACAGCTGGGATAGGCTCCAGCACGCCCGTGACCCTAGTGAGGAGAAGCGGCTCAGAAAATGGATGGATGGAGGTTATGAAGGCTCATTGCTGCTTCAACTCAACTGCTTTTGTGCATAGTTTGGATTTATTAATCAGGAAACATCCATCCATCCATCCATCCATTTTCTGAACCGCTTCTCCTCACTAGGGTCGCGGGCGTGCTGGAGCCTATCCCAGCTATCATCGGGCAGGAGGCGGGGTACACCCTGAACTGGTTGCCAACCAATCGCAGGGCACATACAAACAAACAACCATTCGCACTCACATTCACACCTACGGGCAATTTAGAGTCTCCAATTAATGCATGTTTTTGGGATGTGGGAGGAAACCGGAGTGCCCGGAGAAACCCCACGCAGGCACGAGGAGAACATGCAAACTCCACACAGGCGGGGACGGGGATTGAACCCCGCACCTCAGAACTATGAGGCTGACGCTCTAACCAGTCGGCCACCGTGCCGCCAATCAGGAAACATATTAGGCAATATAATAACATTATGCTAAGAATACTACTCCAATAAAAACATAAACCATTGGGTAACAAATTATGTGATTGCTCATTTATTAAAGATGTTGTAGATGTTAAGAGAAAAGCAATGTTTGGCCATTGTAAGAGAACAGAATCAGAATCTTCTTTATTTGCCAAGTATGTCAAAAACACTTTGCTCTGCTCTAATATGGCAATAGGCCATTTTGACAAAAAATATTTTTGAGACATAAAAACATAAAAACACTACACAGAATCACTTAGCCTCTCGCAATTTAATAGCAAGAGGGTAGAAGCTGTTGGAATGTCTGCTAGTTTTAGTTTGCATTGTTCGATAGCGCCTACCTGAGGGAAGGAGCTGGAAGAGGTGGTTACCAGGATCGGGAGAGTCCAAGAGGATTTTGCATGCTCTTGTCTTAGTTCTGGCAGTGTGCAAGTCATCAAGTGGGTCAGGGCATACCAAGAAGTCTTGATTGTCCATTACATTCGGAGTTTGTCCTTTTTTTGTGGGAGCACCAAACCAGACTGTAATGGATGAAGACAAGACTGATTCGATGACTGCTGTGTATGCTGTGTAGAACTGCCTCAACAGCTCCTGTGGCAGGCCGTGCTTCCTCAGAAGCTGCAGGAAGTACGTCCTCTGCTGGGCCTTTTTGAGGATGGAGTTGATGTTGGTTTCCCCTGAGAGACTCATTCTCAGGAACTTGAAGGTCTCGACGGTTGACAGAGGGCTGTTGGACAGCGTGAGGGACAGCTGTGGCGAAGGATGCTTCCTGAGGTCCACGATCATCTCTACAGTCTTGAGCGTGTTCAGCTCCAGGTTGTGTCGGTCGCACCACAGCTCCAGCCGCTCCACTTCCTGTCAATATGCCGACTTGTCACCATCTTTGATTAGGCCGATGACTGTGGTGCCATCTGGAAACTTCAGGAATTTGACAGCCGGGTGTTTTGAGGTGCAGTTGTTCGTGTAGAGAGAGAAGCACAGCGGACAGAGAGCCCTGGTGCGTGTGGATGAGGTGGTGTACCCCTGCTTCACCTGCTGTGTCCTGCCCGTCAGGAAGATGTGAATCCACTGGCAGATGGCAGGCAAGACGGACCATGAAGGCAACTGTGTGTGTGTGAGCTGAGCTGGAGAAGCTTGGAGGAGAGGAGTTTGGGGATGATTGTGTTGAACGCAGAGCTAAGGTCCACGAACAGGCTCCTCGCGTAGGTCCTGGTGCTGTCGAAGTGCAGCCCCATGATAACTGCGTCATCCACAGACCTCTTTGCTCAGGAGGCAAACGGTCCAGCAGCGGTCCTGTGATGTTCCTGTGGTGGTCCAGCACGATGTGTTGAAAGAATTTCATGACCACAGATGCCAAGGCGACAGGCCTGTAATCATTCAACCCAAGATTGCAGGTTTCCTGGGGACTGGGATGATGGTGGAGCGTTTGAAACAGGATGGTACAAGACTGGAGTGAGCTGGCCCGCGCAGACTTTGAGGCAGGATGTTGTTTGAAGATGTGTCTCACATCCTGTTCATGAATGGTCAACACAGAAGTCAGCGGTGCAATGGTGGTTAGTGGTGGGGCTGATTAGGTGTGCGGTATGAAAGTGTCCCTTTCAAATCTGCAGTAGAAGGTGTCGTCAGCTTGTCCTTTATTGTTCTCCGCTTGGGGGGATAGTCGCTTGTAATTGGTTAGCAATTTTAATCCTTGCCAGACTGAATTAGAGTAGGATGTGACACTGTGAGTATTTTCATCTAGGCTGCAAGTTGAAGTTTCAAAGACACTCCAGTCTGTGCAGTCTAAACAGTCTTGAAGTTCTATCTTTGCTACATTGGTCCACTTCTTCACTGTTTTCACCACAGGCTTCACATATTTAAGTTTGTGCCTGTATGTTGGTATTAAGTGAATTAAGCAGTGATCAGACAAGCCCAGACCGGCACGGGTGATAGCACGGTATGTGTTATTTAAGGTGGTGTAGCAGTAGTCTCAAATGTTGTTTTCCCTGGTAGGACAGTCAATGTGCTGCTTGTATTTAGGGAGTTTGTGGTTAAATTTAGCTTTGTTAAAGTCCCCAAGAATAATGAGGGGTGAATCTGGGTGCTTTTTTTCCCCAAGTTTGTTTACTTGTTCAGTGAGCGTTAGCAGTGCGGCGTTCGTGTTAGCCTGGGGAGGAATATAGACACCGGCGAGGATGAAGAGGCGAACTTGCGTAATGAGTAGAATACAGTTCAAAAACAGCGACTCCAAGTCCAGGCTGCAGTGTGTGTTGAGCTCCGAGACGTCGGTACACCATTTTTCGTTGATATAGAAGCATATTCCACCGCCTTTTGTTTCCCCCGATAGTGTCGTGATGCGGTCCACTCAGTGTAGTTGGAAGCATTATGGTGTCAATGGGGAGGCGTTCACATAGCGATGTCTCCGTGAAGCACAGGGCGGCGGAATGTCCACAGTCTTTACTGGTCTTTGTGAGAAGATGAAGCTCGTCCATTTTGTTGGGTAGAGAGCGTAGATTTGCGAGCTGAATCGACGGGAGCAGCATTCGGAAACCTCTCTTGCGGAGCTTGACCTGCACTCCGGTTCGCTTCCCCCAGTGGCATCGTCTCCATGCGCCATAGATCACAGCCACTCCACCTGTGAGTAACAGTAAAAGTTGGTGAAAGAAAGACTCCCTAATGTTTAGTAAAGTCCGCGTAATGTCTCCAAAGACGAACGAAAAACACAAAAACATAGACAGTACCAGAGATCTTGTTACCGAGGCGACCACTCCACTCGCTTAGGCACCAGATAATAATATAAAAATCCACCGTCACATTGTGTTGAAAAGGTCTGCTGTTTTTCCTCATTCACATATTTAACATTCAAGTCAGACAATGACAGTGTACAAAATGTACCTTGTCTGCTCTACAAATAAAAACAGCGAGAGAAGGTAGTGTGTCATCGGTACATCACAGAGAAGGCGTCTTTCTGTCAAAGCATACCGTATTTTCACGACCATAAGGCACACTTAAAAGTCTTAAATTTTCTCCAAAATGGACGGGGCGCCTTATAATGGGGCGTGCCTTATGTGTGCACCAAGTTCCAAAATCTGTAAATGTTGTTGTGTGACTTTGATGAGCGCTCCGCTTGACTGACTGGGAGCATTTCCTGCCGACACGCTGCTTATATAGAAGAAAGGTGGACGTGATTGAGGACAGCATGCGGACGTTAAAGGGGGAAGGGTGCGCGTGAAAGAGGACGCTAAAGGCACGCCCCCAGTAGGTAAGTATTGGCTAAGGACCCCCGAAAATGGCACCTACGAAGAGACACGCTTACGAAGCACAGTTTAAACTGCAAGCTATCAGTTACGTGGAGGAACATGGGAATCGAGCAGCCGCGACAGAAGTCAAGATCAATGAATCTATGGTTCGTAAGTGGGGAAGCAGGAAAACGCCGGGATCATTGCTGAACAGCCCCCCGGCAACGAGACTGACTCCGACAATGACGAGAGGGAACCCGGCATGTTTGATGGAGAACTTGCCCAGCTGTTCATTTCGGATACAGAAGATGAGGACTTGAGGATGATGGATTTGTGGATGAGGATTGATAAAAAAATAACATGAGTATATTGTTAAATACTTCAATAAATTACAACCGAACTCACTGTTTACATTGTTAAATACTTCAATAAAGTACAACCGAACTCAGTTTTGCTCCCGCTGCCTTTTTAAAAACATATGCTAGCATGCATGCTAGCATATGTTTTAGCATGCATGCATGCTACCGTATGTGTAGCCCTCAAAGGCAGTACTCACAAAACCGTTGAACCCTCAGTTCACTGTGGAAAAGAAACCCAAACCGATTGTCGTAGGAACGCGCCCTCAAAACGCTTCAGTAGGCACAGCGACTGGATCCCATAGCGTCGAAGCGGCAGCCCGGTGGCATTGAGCAGGCAGGACCCGTGGCTTTGAAAGAGTAAATCCGTTCGCGTTGAAAACAGTCAAAAATCCGTTCGCGTGGAAAACAGTCAAAAATCCGTTCGCGTGGAAAACAGTCAAAAATCCGTTCGCCTCGAAAAACCAGGTCCAGACCCCCCAAAAAAACTCTCCTTTTTCCCGCCGCATCTCCCGCTCTTCCTCCCCACGACCCACCTCCTTCCCCCAATCCCATTGGACGCACCACCCCTTCAATCAATCATTAAAACAAAAAAACCCCTGAAATGTTCACAGACCCCTCGGAACGCAGGACACCCCAGTATCCCTCCACACAAAGAACCAAACAAACTTTTAACAAGTTTTCACAACAGCAATTCAAACAAATACAGTTCAACACATTTTAGTCAGTACACTACACTCTCCCCCCACAAAAAAAAAATGGTCATGCCGTCATGACATGTATAACAACATAACCTTTTATGAACAGGATAAACACTCCCCCCTCAAACCAATCCACTTATAAAAAGTGCTCTTGTACCTCAAAGGTGATGGAGATAAGCCATCTGTCTTATCATCAACCTTAGCTAGAGAGACAGTATGAGTACTAACTGCCACAGAGCTTGGACTCCCTAACAAGTCATAGGTTAGTCGGGTAGGAACCCTTTTCAGTCTTTGAGGCCGTCGTGCCTCGTCTGAACTCTCTGTAACACTGTCTTGTCTCAAAGTCATTACATCGAATGCCTGTGCTTCAGTGTCCCTTCCAGTATCAACAGTACTTTCAAAAGTCTCATCTTGCACTACGGATCCATCGTCATCTGTTGCCGCAGATGCCGCAACTGTAACCTCATCCATCTCTTGGTTAATTGGAGGGACAACTTTATCCAAACCAATGGTGACAGGTTCTGATTGAACAGTTTCCTGAGCTTGCGGTTGTCTTGACTCACATATGGAGTGATAATCATACCACACATCCATTTCATCCTCTTCTGAGTCAGATGCAGACTCAATCTTTTCAACATGATCAAGCGCTGGTACACCAGAAAGATTACAGTTTTCAGCCCTCTTTGCTTTGAGTCTTTTGCTGGCTCTCCTTTTGCGTTTAAGTGTATCTTCGTTCTTTTCCACATTCAATTTCACTTCCTGTCCAATGGGCAGAATGTGCAATACTTTGTTAGAGCCTTGTCCGTTCTCTGGCTTCAACTTGAACACAGGCAAACCAGGGAGTTGACTCTCCACAACGTATGGTGTAGCTTTCCAACGATCAGGTAGCTTGTGTTTTCCTTGCAGTCCAAGATTTCTGATTAACACCCTGTCACCAGAGACTAATGGACAGAAACGAACTCTCTGATCGTAGCGTTGTTTGTTCCCTTCATTTTTTTTTCTAGCCATGCTCTCGGCGAGCTGGTGGGCAGTCTGTAATTCTCGTTTCATGTTTTTGACGTATTTCAGATAGGACTTGGTGGATGTACCATCACTTGAGACTCCAAATGCCACATCTACTGGCAGTCTAGCCTCTTGACCGAATATGAGAAAATATGGCGAGTGGCCTGTTGACTCATTTAGCGTGCAGTTGTATGCATGCACCAGCTGACTGATGTATTTACTCCATTTACTTTTGTCCTGTGCATCAAGAGTACCGAGCATGTTGAGAAGAGTTCTATTGAAACGCTCAGGTTGCGGGTCACCCTGCGGGTGGTAGGGTGTGGTTCTAGACTTCTTTATACCAAGCATACTCAACAGTTCATGAATGAGGCGGCTCTCGAAATCTCTGCCTTGATCCGAGTGTAATCGCTTCGGTAGACCATAGTGGACAAAATATTGTTCCCACAGGACCTTAGCAACTGTTGACGCCTTTTGATCCTTAGTCGCAAAAGCTTGAGCATAACGTGTGTAGTGATCTGTAACTACAAGCACATTACAAATGTTTCTGGAGTCAGGCTCAATTGTCAAGAAATCCATACAGACAAGATCCATCGGCCCCTCACTGGTAAGATGTGACAACTCAGCAGCTCTCTTGGGCAGCGTTTTTCTCTGAATACACCTTGGACAATTTTTTACAATACGTCTCAACCTGTGTTTTCATACGAGGCCAGTAAAATCTCTCTCGCACCAACCCATAGGTTTTGTCAAACCCAAGGTGACCTGACTGGTCATGCAAAGACTGAAGAACAGTTTCTCTGAACTTCTGTGGGAGTAAGAGTTGTTGTCGAACTGGTTTGTTGGGAGGCTTACTGATTCGGTACAGTACAGAGTCCTTGACCTTTAACTTTTCCCACTCTTTTAACAACAATGACACATCCGGATGTTTTCGTTTATTAGCCCGGTCCGCAAAGTTCTGCACAACAGCACACCACACTTCTCCGATGCATGGCTCTTCCTGCTGAGAATGTGAGATGTCAGCTAAAGACATTTGGGGCAGTGGCTGAGTGCTTACAGATAACACACTACAATAAGCTCTGGGTACAGCATGCTTGGATGAGCCCAGGAGATCCACACCTCTGCAACGGTGAGGATGAGGTGTTCTAATTGACGAAATGTGACAGACAGCTTGGACGCTGGTAGGAGACATGGACACTTCCTCTTCACCAGACACATCGCTGTCAGCATGAGGATGCCGTGACAATGCATCTGCATCAATATTTTGTTTTCCAGAGCGATATTTCAGGCTGAAATCATACATTGATAGCTCCGCTAACCATCTATGTCCTGTTGCGTCCAACTTAGCAGTGGTTAAGACATATGTTAACGGGTTATTGTCTGTGTGAACCTCAAACTTGACTCCGTAGAGATAATCATGCAGCTTGGTAGTGACAGCCCATTTTAAAGCCAGAAATTCAAGTTTATGCGTGGGATAATTTTTTTCTGACAGAGAGAGGCTCCTACTTACAAATGCAACCGGGCGCAAACCTTCTCCTTGGTCCTGATAGAGGACACCTCCTAAGCCTTCTCTACTTGCATCAACATGCAGAACATAAGCCAGATTTGGGTTTGCGATTGCTAGGACAGGTGATTCTGTAAGACTGACCTTTAATTTTTCAAAAGATTTCTCACAGTCTTCATTCCACCTTGCCCCAAACGGCTGTGAGGGGTGGTACCACTCTGTTTTTGAGTTCTCTTTCTCTTTGTTGTTCTTTTCCATTTTAGTCTTTTCTCCTGGCCTTCCAGTCACAATGCAGCCCTGCAGTAGCTGATTGAGCAGATGACAGACTCTGGAAAAATCTTTCACAAACCGTCGGTAGTATCCGCAAAACCCAAGAAAAGAAAAGAGAGCAGTGATGTTCTCTGGGCGTGGCCACCACTTCACAACTTCGATCTTTGAAGGATCAGTAGCAATGCCATTGCTAGAAACGACATGCCCAAGATAGGTTACAGAGGGACAGCAGAACTGACATTTATCCAAAGATAATTTAAGTCCCTCTTCCTTTTATCTGACAAGCACTTTAAGAAGGCGCTGCTCATGTTCCTCCATTGTTCTCCCGAAAACAATGACATCATCAAGGTACACGAACACTTCCAGCAGAGTCATATCACCAACCGTCCTTTCCATGATACACTGAAACGTGGCTGGTGCTCCGCAGATGCCTTGTGGCATTCTCTCAAATTGATAAAATCCTGCCCGACAGGTAAATGCCGTTTTTTCTTTGTCAGCATCACATAAAGGGATCGGATAGTAGCCACTTCGGAGATCAAGCACGCTGAACCATTTGCTACCACTCAGGCATGTCAGGGCATCCTCCACACGTGGGACTGTATACTGGTCAGGAATTGTTCTCCTATTTAATGTCCTGTAATCCACGCACATACGTATGGTCCCATTTTTCTTGCGGACCACAACGATAGGTGACGCATAGGGGCTTCTAGACTCTGAAATTATTCCAGCTTCTTTCAAATAATTTAAATGTTTTCTCACATCCTCCAAATCCTTTGGAGGTAAGCGTCTAGAGCGTTCTCTGAATGGTTTGTCCTCCGTCACTCGAATGCTGTGTTGTGTGCTCTTTGCACAACCAACGTCAAACTCACTACAGGAGAAAACCTCTTTCCTTTCCATCATTCTCTGACACAGCCTCTCCTTCCACTCAGGAGGCACAGGAGAATCTGCGAAGTTGAAAGACGTGGGGGATAGTTGAGATATGGACGGCTTAGAGGACTTCTTTTCAGGGACTGCATTTATTACATCCACCCTGTGCAAATGAGCAATTTACATACCACGTTTCAATGTCACAGAATGATTTGATACATTTCTCAAAGTTACTGTGATACGACGACAATGAACAGCGCTTGCTTTATCAACAACAGGCATCACTAACAGTTCTTCAGGGAAGTAACCCTCCTCTGGGCGTTCTACAAGAACAGCCTGCCCAGAAAACCCCCCCACAAATTTTGGCACGCCAACCACAACAACGCCACCAGGAGACAGCACTAAGGGCTTCTCTCAAGTGAACCAGACTGTTCCTCTTTTTAGGTCAGCTGTGTCATCTGGGGTGCTCCGAAACTTCTCATAAGCCTCTTTTATTGCGGGGTGAACAGACATGTTATGTAAGAAATTATCTCCGTTTTGTGTCTTGCAGGAATGAAATAAGCTCCGAACTATGGAAGTGTTTGTGCCAACCACAATAGAAATCTCACCTTTCATGGCTGGGTCTGGACACACAAGCACAAGTGTTTCTATGGTCTTAGCTACACCCACTACATCTCCAGCAAACTCAAGTTTCAAACACATATAACGATCATATGGATATCGGTCTACACTGAGGCCCCAAATCTCCAAGCACTCAATAGGGGTCAGGTGTTTCAGATACTTGTCATAAAAGGAGCGGTACAGCAGGGTAACTTGGGACCCACTATCAAGCAAAGCTTTGGCGTAGATGCCCTCAACTTGTACAGGAACAACAGAACTAGGTCCAATTAAATCCTCTGGCAAATCAGCCTTGCTTTAGCGTATCACACTTTGTGGAAAGTGTTCTCTCCAGAGCATCAGGCCGTTCCTTTACTGAGCTCCTGGAAAGTTTCCCATCAGCTGTTTTGCTTTCAGGAGACGCTTATTTACTTTTCAGAGATTCTCTGGGTTTTCACACTCCCGCTGAAAATGACCATCTTCACCACATTTGTAGCAAAAAACATCTGCACCATATTGAAATCTGGGAGTTCTCTCTTTCCCACTTGCATATTTTACAGCAGCTTTTTGAGTGTGGTTCTGGATTGCATGCTGTGGTGGACTTTCTGATGTGGCGACAGAGACAGATAGCAGACGTGCAATATCACTTTTAAGCCCCTGAATTTCCTTCTTCAGACTCTCTATGGCATGGTCGGTCTCCACTCCAACAGCTACTGATGGTGCAGACTCTGGTTGTTTTGACACCACTGACGCCGTAGCACAACCTGCACACTTAACCGCAGATGAAGAAACAACATTCTTCACTGTTTCTCTATCAAGAACCATCCCCTCTTCTTCTCTTACCTCACGAAGGAGCTCTGTGAAGCTTGGAGCGGGCTTTAGCTTGTAAGTCATCCTTATACGAAGTGCAGCAAAATCATGAGTGAGAGCACCTCTAGCAATTTGCTCGATGCGTGTCCTGTTCATGTCAGTGACGTCGATCCCACCTTTCCGATGAACCAAAAGCTGTTTCTAGGGCCTTAAGATACTCATTGGCAGTGGCACTGGGGTTAGTGGCTCTTAAACGTCAATCCCACCTTTCCGATGAACCAAAAGCTGTTTCTAGGGCCTTAAGATACTCATTGGCAGTGGCACTGGGGTTAGTGGCTCTTAAACCCCGGACAATATCTGCTGCAGGCCCTTTGAGACTTTCAGCGATTCTCTGTTTCTTGACAACATCAGAACATTGCCACTCATCCAGCAGGTGGGTGGTCTGTTCCGCCCAAGAGTCATACTCCTCTTCTCCAGGTAGCGTTGGCTTTATGCCCGGGAAGAAGCGAAGTTTACGATAGCATTGTCCCATAGGCGGGGCTTGACATTTTTCCACAAGCAAAGAGATGGCATTGACAAGCTCTGTGTTCAAGTCAGGAACAGCGGGTGGGGCAGGCGTGGTCTTAAGCAAACCTGTCACATCATCTAAAGTCTTTCCTTCACTGGCTAAGAATGATACTAGCTTGGATTGGAAACCGCTTTTGTCACTAGTCACATGGAAAGTCTGAAAATCAGGGACACTTACTACCCACAAGTCTGACGGGTCCCCAGCAACCAACTGTTCAGGTAAGTCAGTTTTAGTCATGTCATCTGTGGTCTCAACTAATACGGACTGATTGTTGTTTGTGCGTGTTAGACACCGTCCTCTGATTTTAGTGCGACCAAAAATTTTAACTTCATCAAGTACCTTATAAATGTTCTCATCAATAACATCAAGAGAAACCCCACTAAGCACAATAGAATTCTTAACATCAATACCTTTGTCGTCACACCATTTGATTATTTGTTCGGACTCCATGTTTTGTTTTGAGTTTTTTTTTTTTCTTTACTCACAAATACACTAGTGAACAATCGC